>NC_031987.2:31566900-31750392 GCF_001858045.2 Oreochromis niloticus | reverse complement strand
TGTTTCACCCATAATGTGTTTCAGGCGAGAAACGCACTGTCTCGCCGAAATAAGGCGATTTTCACCAAGTCCATAAAGACAGCTGTAACTTTTGATAGAAGACTCGGACACACATATTTCAGGCTTGGCCTTATAGAATTCAGCATTTCCATGCTGGGGAAATAGGTTTTGCAGCTGTTTGAGCTAAGATTTTCAAGGTATTCACAAAATGAAAACCCATAATGTGTTTCAGGCGAGAACTCCATTCAAATGCATGTAATAGCCAGAAACGCACTGTCTCACCGAAATAAAGCGATTTTCACCAAGTCCATAAAGACAGCTGTAACTTTTGACAGAAGACTCAGACACATATATTTCAGGCTTGGCCTTATAGAATTCAGCATTTCCATGCTGGGGAAATAGGTTTTGCAGCTGTTTGAGCTAAGATTTTCAAGTTATTCACAAAATGAAAACCCATAATGTGTTTCAGGCGAGCACTCCACTCAAATGCATGTAATAGCCAGAAACGCACTGTCTCGCCGAAAGACAGCTGTAACTTTTGATAGAAGACTCGGACACACATATTTCAGGCTTGGCCTTATAGAATTCAGCATTTCCATGCTGGGGAAATAGATTTTCAAGTTATTCACAAAATGAAAACCCATAATGTGTTTCAGGCGAGAACTCCATTCAAATGCATGTATTAGCCAGAAACGCACTGTCTCCCCGAAATAAAGCGATTTTCACTAAGTCCATAAAGACAGCTGTAACTTTTGATAGAAGACTCGGACACACATATTTCAGGCTTTGCGTAATAGAAATCAGCATTTCTATGCTGGGGAAATAGGTTTTGCAGCTGTTTGAGCTAAGATTTTCAAGTTATTCACAAAATGAAAACCCATACTTTGTTTCAGGTGAGAACTCCATTCAAATGCATGTAACAGCGAGAAACGCACTGTCTCGCCGAAATAAAGCGATTTTCACCAATCCATAAAGACAGCTGTAACTTTTGATAGGAGACTCGGACACACATATTTCAGGCTTGGCCTTATAGAATTCAGCATTTCCATGCTGGGGAAATAGGTTTTGCAGCTGTTTGAGCTAAGATTTTCAAGTTATTCACAAAATGAAAACCCATAATGTGTTTCAGGCGAGAAGTCCATTCAAATGCATGTAATAGCCAGAAACGCACTGTCTCGCCGAAATAAAGCGATTTTCACCAATCCATAAAGACAGCTGTAACTTTTGATAGAAGACTCGGACACACATATTTCAGGCTTGGCCTTATAGAATTCAGCATTTCCATGCTGGGCAAAAAGGTTTTGCAGCTGTTTGAGCTAAGATTTTCAAGTTATTCACACAATGGAAACCCATATTGTGTTTCAGGCGAGAACTCCATTCAAATGCATGTAATAGCCAGAAACGCACTGTCTCGCCGAAATAAAGCGATTTTCACTAAGTCCATAAAGACAGCTGTAACTTTTGATAGAAGACTCGGACACACATATTTCAGGCTTTGCGTAATAGAAATCAGCATTTCTGTGCTGGGGAAATAGGTTTTGCAGCTGTTTGAGCTAAGATTTTCAAGTTATTCACAAAATGAAAACCCATACTTTGTTTCAGGCGAGAACTCCATTGAAATGCATGTAACAGCGAGAAACGCACTGTCTTGGCGAAATAAAGCGATTTTCATTAACTTCATAAAGACAGCTGTAACGTTTGATAGAAAACTCGGACACACATATTTCAGGCTTGGCCTTATAGAATTCAGCATTTCCATGCTGGGGAAATAGGTTTTGCAGCTGTTTGAGCTAAGATTTTCAAGTTATTCACAAAATGAAAACCCATAATGTGTTTCAGGCGAGAACTCCATTCAAATGCATGTAATAGCCAGAAACGCACTGTCTCGCCGAAATAAAGCGATTTTCACCAATCCATAAAGACAGCTGTAACTTTTGATAGAAGACTCGGACACACATATTTCAGGCTTGGCCTTATAGAATTCAGCATTTCCATGCTGGGGAAAAAGGTTTTGCAGCTGTTTGAGCTAAGATTTTCAAGTTATTCACACAATGAAAACCCATAATGTGTTTCAGGCGAGAACTCCATTCAAATGCATGTAATAGCCAGAAACGCACTGTCTCGCCGAAATAAAGCGATTTTCACTAAGTCCATAAAGACAGCTGTAACTTTTGATAGAAGACTCAGACACACATATTTCAGGCTTGGCCTTATAGAATTCATCATTTCCATGCTGGGGAAATAGGTTTTGCAGCTGTTTGAGCTAAGATTTTCAAGTTATTCACAAAATGAAAACCCATAATGTGTTTCAGGCGAGAAGTCCATTCAAATGCATGTAATAGCCAGAAACGCACTGTCTCACCGAAATAAAGCGATTTTCACTAAGTCCATAAAGACAGCTGTAACTTTTGATAGAAGACTCGGACACACATATTTCAGGCTTGGCCTTATAGAATTCAGCATTTCCATGCTGGGGAAATAGGTTTTGCAGCTGTTTGAGCTAAGATTTTCAAGTTATTCACAAAATGAAAACCCATACTTTGTTTCAGGCGAGAACTCCATTCAAATGCATGTAACAGCGAGAAACGCACTGTCTTGGCGAAATAAAGCGATTTTCATTAACTTCATAAAGACAGCTGTAACGTTTGATAGAAGACTCGGACACACATATTTCAGGCTTGGCCTTATAGAATTCTGCATTTCCATGCTGGGGAAATAGGTTTTGCAGCTGTTTGAGCTAAGATTTTCAAATTATTCACAAAATGAAAACCCATACTTTGTTTCAGGCGAGAACTCCATTCAAATGCATGTAATAGCCAGAAACGCACTGTCTCGCCGAAATAAAGCGATTTTCACTAAGTCCATAAAGACAGCTGTAACTTTTGATAGAAGACTCGGACACACATATTTCAGGCTTTGCCTTATAGAAGTACAAGTCTTATTGAAAAAATTCTTTCACCGTGATCGGCAGCAATGTCTAGTCTACTGAATTCTCATTTTTTATGTCTGTGGAGTTTATTATATGGATGTGGTGACAGTGTAAAGACAGCCTGGTCTTCTGATTTTCAAAGGAACTTTCTGAGCCATTTTAACATTGGAGTCTATGGAGGTGTTGGAGGGAGGAGTCAGTGCATTGGTGACATTTATGAAAGAACCATAAGACCTATTACAATAGCAAACACATTGGATGAAAGAGGACAGCGATGGCTACGTTTTGAGGGTAAAATCATACCTGTAGAGCAAACGCCGCGGACACAGCAGCAGTTTTAAAAAATATTTTAAGATGAATTTTTTTGCTCCTCTCACTCTAGCAGTTGAGCTGTCTCACTCTAGCCCCAACATTCCGTCCCATACACACCCATTATAAACTCTGAAACGGGTGAAAAAACATCATGAAACTTAAACTGGAACTGAAGAAAAAGTATAATAGATATTGAAAAGATAAATACAAGTTCAATAGTTGAATGTCTTGTCTTCGTTTTAAAGTTTGAATTGTGGCTCTATGTCAATGTATGTGGAAGTAGTTAGATTTGAAAGAGGAGTGAGTTGAAGGAGAATTTGAAGGGTCTCCCCATTGAAATACATGGGAAATTTTTGTTGGAAAAAGTTGAATAAAATTAAAAATATAAATGTTAAAAATGAGAAAAGTAGAAGCAGTCATGTCAAAAAGAAGAGGAATCTAACGGTGTTTGAATGGTTTTTCTAAGTTGAACGGTTTTGAAGGAGTTAGATGCCAAAAAACGTACGGAATGTTGTTAAGATAATAATAACTAGAAAGTGCATTTTCTGAAGAAACTGCAGTGTGAATGCTTGAATCTGAATGTATGCACTGAAATGAATTAATTGCTGAATTTAAGTTAAAAAATTTTGAATGAAATGAAAAATACAGAAGTTTTCGCCTGAAGAAAAAAGTGCTGAACTGCTAAAAGCTGACATCCACACAGAAGAAGTTGGAAAATAGCTGAAAAAGTTTTAAATGTAAATGAGAAAAACCTAAGAAATGAGAAAAGAAAATTTAGAGTCAGAAAACATCTGAATGAATATTAAAAGTTTATATTCTTGAAATCACTGAATGACTAAAATGTGATCCCTCCACTTGGATCCACACAGTTTAAAAAGTTTAAATGTCTGAGCTTTGAAAGACACGGTGTTGGAAAGAGAAGAACAATGGCTACGTTTTGAGGGTAAAATGATGGCTGTAGAGCAAACACTGTGGACACAGCAGCAGTTGAAAGAGAAGTGTTTAAGATGAATCTTGGCAGAGTGAGAGACAGAGCTCATTAAGCAGGCAGGTGTAAGCCTGGTTGCTATAGTGACTGCACTCAACGGCTCCATTCACACGCACACAGACATGCGCCTCACTTTTGCTGCTTAAAATGAACAGAAAAGTCAGCCCGAAACAAATCGCTCCCAAATGAAAAGTACAAGTCTTATTGACAAAATTCTTTCACAGTGAGCGGCAGCAATGTCTAGTCTACTGAATTCTCAATTTTCATGCCTGTGGAGTTTATTATATGGATGTGGTGACAGTGTAAAACAGCCTGTACTTCTGATTTTCAGACAAACCTTCTGAGCCATTTTAACATTGGAGTCTATGGAAGAGTTGGAGGGAGGAGGCTGTGCATTGGTGACATTTATGAAAGAACCATAACACCTATTACAATAATAAACACATTGGATGAAAGAGGACAGCGATGGCTACGTTTTGAGGGTAAAATGATGGCTGTAGAGCTAACATTGTGGACACAGCAGCAGTTTTAAGAAAAGATTTTAAGATTAATTCCCCCCCTCCTCTCACTCTAGCAGTTGAGCTGTCTCACTCTAGCCCCAACATTCTGTCCCATACACACCCATTATAAACTCTGAAACGGATGAAAAACATCATGAAACTTAAACTGGAACTGAAGAAAAAGTATAATAGATATTGAAAAGATAAATACAAGTTGAATAGTTGAACGTCTTGGCTTCATTTTAAAGTTTGAATGGTGGCTCTATGTCAACGTATGTGGAAGTAGATACAGTTGAAAGAGGAGTAAGTTGAAGGAGAATTTGAAGGATCTCCCCATTGAAATACATGGGAAATTTTTGTTGAAAAAAGTTGAATAAATTTAAAAATATAAATGTTAAAAATGAGAAAAATACAAGCACACATGTCCAAAAGAAGAGGAATCTAATGGTGTTTGAATGGTTTTTCTAAGTTGAACGGTTTTGAAGGAGATAGAGTCCAAAAAACGTACGGAAAAATAATAATAAAGATTCGAAGAACAATACTGTGAATGCTCAAGCATTCACACTAATAAAGATTTGAAGAACAATACTGTGAATGCTTTTACAAGCATTCACACTAATAAAGAATAGAAGAACAATACTGTGAATGCTTTTACAAGCATTCACACTAATAAAGATTAGAAGAACAATACTGTGAATGCTTTTACAAGCATTCACACTAATAAAGATTACAACAACAATACTGTGAATGCTTTTACAAGCATTCACACTAATTACAACAACAATACTGTGAATGCTTTTCAAGCATTCACACTAATAAAGATTAGAATAACAATACTGTGAATGCTTTTCAAGCATTCACACTAATGACACATATGATAATATGTGTTTTACCATTAGCGTTTAGCTTTAGGTTCCTACTTTCTTGGAAATTGTATATGGGCTCTGGTATAATATAGACTCATTTATGATCAGTTTCTCTTTTTTAAAATTAAAATAATAGAATTGTGATCTAGCCAATCAAAATATTGAATCTGTAGTTTGTCAGTTTTACTAATATCCTTTCAGATGGCACCATTATAACTGGATCTCCGGCACCACCTTACCAACGCCTTTTGCCACCAAACTGTCATATAGCACCCATTGTGCAACTTCAAAACTGTCCATGCATAAAACAAGCGTATCGGTGGGCGTGGAAACCCCGATCAGATGGACAACCACCGCTTTCAGACCTACCCTTCTGCGGTGTGGGTTTATCTGATTGGCGTTAAACGTTTGCCGCTCTTCTCTGATTGGCCAAGACTCTTGCCAGTGAGCTCGCGGAATAGAAACCGGCACCTAGCAGCTAGATAGCCGTCTTCTCCGGCAGGTCATCGTTCAGTTTTCTCGTCTCTGGTTGTGTCGTGGACCTCGAACTCAATAAGGTAGGCGTTTGTAGCACTGAATTAAACAGCGCTTACTGCAGAACACAATGATGGCATCGTGCAGGAAAGAAAGAAATACTCGGCGGCTCCTTCTTCTTCTTCTTCTTCTTTTTGTTGTTGTTGTGTTGCTATTGCAGTGATTAGCCATCATCTGTCCAAAAAAAGAAAAAGAAATAGGGGGGAAATGGTGACAAAGTTGAAGTAATGCGTTTTTCTGTTTGCGTTGCTATGAAATACACTTTTGTGTCGGCTGTTCTTTTAAATTAAATCGTGGGTAGCTAAAGCAAACCGACATAGTGGCCATTCAGGCCTGATATCCTCAGCCAACACCTCCTTCCTGGTTTCAGATTTTTACCTTGTCCTGTTAGTGCTCTGCATTCCTTGTTTGCTTAACTCAAGTCGCGTCTTCTTTAAGTGAACTTTAGGCGAGATTATAGAATGAAATCTTTGAAAGTTGTGAAATCATCTGTTGTGAAACACCACCAATAAGGTGCGCATTAATGCAAACATTACACGTCTTTTCAACCGACATTATTAAAATAACAATGGTAATAACCAAAATAATGACCAAGAAGGTGATTCCCCCCCCCCTTTTTGGCCACTGGGACAGCCTTATTATTTAAGAGGGTTATTATGGATTTACGCTGAGTCGCAGCTCTGGATACTTTAAGCATCTTGTGAATTAATTAATTCATAGTCTACAGACCTTTTTCCCCCTCTTGGGTATCAGCATCATCATTTGACAAATTGTTGTGTAATAATAATCTCTCTCCAGTCACTTTAGTAATCAGAATAAGTGTCAGAGTAACTGTCCTCTTCACGGTCATTCATTTGTTCTCTTCACGGTCATTCTATTGTGACAGATGTCTCCCAAGATCAAGGCTGGCTCTGTGGTGGAGATGCAGGGAGATGAAATGACTCGGGTCATCTGGGAGCTCATTAAGGAGAAACTCATCTTTCCGTACCTGGAGCTCGACTTGCACAGGTGAATACTACACTGTGTAAAGATCCCGTTGTTCTAGCATCTCAGTGCACTCAGATCACTTATATTTAGCGATTTCTTTTTAAATATAGTTTTGTTTACATGACAGTGGTGCAGTGGTAAGTACTCCCAGCAGGGATAGTCTCAGTAAAACAGACTCAAAAAGGGAATTCCAGCAACACTTTCTGCATGCCTGGTACTTCTTGTTTGGCTTGAATTCTTGCTTTAATGCATCCCCCATCATTGACCTTTGCCCTGAAAATACATCCCCCCCCGACAGGTGTCTCATGGCTCAGCTGCAAAGCAGAATATACTAACTGCAGCTGCCATCTCAGAAAAAAAAATCACCATTACATTAAAAGCTGTTTACAAAAGTCTTGTAATCAAGAAGACAATGAGAAGTTTCAACAAGTATTATTAAATCTAATGCAGTGATGGGTGATATTGTAGATCAGAAATGTCCAAACAAAGTAATAACGGTAATTAGTAGTATAACATCCATTTGCGTCATCGGTTTCTTAATTTGACCTTCCTCTACTTATCTGTTTCATGGACTTTGCACTGTTGTTAACCATCCACAATAGTACAATGGTTAGAACTCCCACCACACAGTCAGGTGGTTCACTATGCTGGGCACGGAATTCTTGAAAGCACATAGTTTGGAACATGTGCAAAGTTTTCTGCAAAGATCCCAAAGAATGTGGAGAAAAGCAACATCACATCAAACCACTCAGGACAAAAATCTTTCATGTCTGCCTCTCCCCTCATCGGTTCATTCATGTGGCTTGGATTTTGAGTTGAGGGAGGAGGGAAGTAGGTAGGTAAAAGGTCAAGGCCACTTTCTTACAAAGCCAGCACACAAGATAATTGCCAAAGAGAAGTCTAAGGACACTGAGCTGGTTTTCAGCCCCTCCTCTAACTGTTTGTTAAAGCTGTGAGGTTCCTCAAGTATAACAAGTGGAGCAAACCGATCTAGTTATACTGGCAGAGTGCCCGCTTTCGTTGCACAACTGGTTCCTTTTTTTGCTTTCTTCGTGTTGCTTTGTTACAGTGGCAGTGCCTAAAAGAAAATGGAACAGGGGTTTAATAGAAGGTCTCCTTCATAAGAATGCTGTGTCAGGGCCTGCAGGCAAGAAAATTACCTTCAGAATGAAGTGCAAAAAGCTCTGGCAGCAGTTCAAATTATTCCATAATCAGATTCACTTTCACCACTCATTCAAGTCATTCATGTCCTTTGACACAGTTATTGTGTTCCACATCACAGCAGGTGTACTTTGACATTCTCCGCTTTGCTTTTCACTCAGCGAAATCAATAGCATAGTGTTCGGTAGTTAGTGCACCGGGGTCTGCTGCTAAGTTGTGCCATTATGTGTAAATACTTGTATTCGCTCATAGCATTGAGTGCCTCTGCTGCTGAGATTATCAATGTTCTCTGTGTGTGTTTGGTCCCTATCTTCATTCTTACTCTCATACTCTAATTCTTAGGAGCACACAAAAATTCTCAATTATAATTACTAATCAGTTATATTTACTAATCATTTGAGCCCTGTAGTAGTTACTACCACTAGCTCCTCAGTTTAGTGGTTTACACCTTACCCTAACAAGCAAAAAGAGGCAAAAACCCTTGGCAATGTGTGATGAAGGGCATCGGGTATAAAAGTTTACTAAGTCACAAATGTGGAGCTGCGTCCTGGTGACACCTTGTGAAGGAGCAGCTAAAATGCTTAAAGTATTCTTTGCTTTTTGTACTAAAACTTTGAGGTTTTTATTGACAGTCTAGGTACATTTCCAAGACATTATAAATGTATGTATTAGCTTTCTCTCGGCACCATTAATCGTGTTCTCTTAATCTCCCCCTGCAAAGCTATGACCTTGGGATGGAGAACCGAGATGCAACTGACGACCGGGTGACAGTTGAGGCAGCAGAGGCAGTCCACCGTTACAATGTGGGCATTAAGTGCGCCACCATCACGCCAGACGAGAAACGCGTGGAGGAGTTCAAGCTCAAGCAGATGTGGCGCTCACCCAACGGGACCATCCGTAACATCCTCGGGGGCACAGTGTTCAGGGAAGCCATCATATGTAAGAATATCCCCCGCCTGGTGTCCGGCTGGACCAAGCCCATCATCATCGGCAGACATGCCCATGGAGATCAGGTACCCTATCGGGCCCACTTACTGAAAACTTTTAAGTGTGCATGCTAAGGGAGGGATATATGGTATGTGAATCTCTAGTCAAGATTTTGCACATCTCATGTAAATTTTTCAAAGTCTCCAAAAACATAAGATTGTAATTATAGAGAATTTCATTTCAACAGTATTTAACAATGCCAACCTACAAATCAATATGTGACACAAAGACACATTTTTCCATCTTTTAAGATGTAAAACTGCTCAGATTTTTGTAGTTTCATGTCGTGTATATTATTGTGTCAATAGGATGTTAAGGAAATGACTCAATCAATGCCCTGTTCTAGAGTTAGTTTGCTGTAGAAGTCTGTTTATGCCCTACAGATTTATAGAGCGTCTGTGAAGGTAAGATGGCTCAGGCAAATTAGCATTTAGAAGGAGGTAGGGAGGTGACAATGAAAGAAAGAGGTGATAAGAACAAAGAGTCAAGCCTGTAGGAAAGTGTCTCCAGACATCACATTCATTTGCAAAGCCACACGTTTATTCAAACCCTTGCATTAGAAGCAGGATGTGTATTCTACACCAAAGAGCAAAGAGTAGTGAGTCTGTCTTCATCTAGTTTTAGTGTGAAATAGTATTTTTATGGTTTATGTTTTGGCAAAGAAAAATAATGCCCTTAGTTTTCTAAAGTTTTCCAAATGAGGTTAAAATAAAATGTGTTTCAAACTAAAACTTCATCTTAATTATTGTTACGATTTCGGGGGCTGCCTGTAATTTTCTACCACACTTCTCTAACTGCTCTTTCCCTCCGTCAGCTGATGTATGAGCTCAGGGAATTGACAGTTATATCGGTCGTTGTGGGCTTATTAGGAGCGACTTGGTCAATAATTAGGTTTCATCAGCTGTCCTTTGGACCAATGTTTACCACCTCAACAGCCACAGAAGTAAATCACAGGTTGGTTCATGGTGCATAGCCAAAGTCAACAGTTCCGCTTCCAGTTGGGTGACGCATCAGGTGGCTGCTGGTTACATAATATCTGTTAGATGTCAGAAACAACAATGCTGTACACTCTGACTAGTCCTCTTTAGGTGTTTATGACAGTCTTTCTTGCTGTTATTATATATGTTGGGGATTGTATCTTTTTTCTTACTCACTGTTCTCCCTACAGTACAAAGCCACAGACTTTGTGGTGCCTGGGCCTGGGAAAGTGGAGATGACCTACACACCCGCAAATGGAGAGCCTGTCAAATATCTGGTCCATGAGTTTGAGGGTGAGTAAGAAGCCAGTCCAATATACTGTTATATATATATTTCCAAACCATTTACCACATGTGAAAGATCTGATTGTTTAAAATAAATAAACAAACAAATATTCTATTGGATCTACTCTTTACTGTCTGCATCTTATCATCAAGCTTCTCTGTAGTATAAAACCAGATCTTGCATGTCCACCCCACAGAGTGTATATAAAACAAGGATTTAGAAGAGCTGACAGCTTGTTTCCTCCATATTTGTTTTCTAGTACAGTTTTAAAACTAGCAAGTTTGGTAGAAAATTTAAAAAGTCTGTTAGTACAATTAACCTTATATTGTATGGGTTTTATTGTGAAATACTGTGAAAGATAATATCTTTGTTCATGATCTTGTAAGTATTGATATGTTCAGGTTTAACAACTGTAAAGCAAACACTGAATGAACTGAAATAAATTTTAAATGGAGGAGTAAGAGGTAACACTGGTTTCTTTTTTAGATTTTTCTAAGTTTGTCCAAGATTGTCTGCCTTTAAAGTCGATAATTCATGTGAATTTAGTCTGTCTGTATTAGAGATGGACCAATCCGATATTACGTATCAGTATCGGTCCGATACTGACCTAAATTACTGAATCGGATATCAGAGAGAAATAAAAAATGTAATCCGATCCGAAGTATCACAAAATCACCTCACAAAACGCGCGTAACCCAGCTCGGCACATCGGAGCAGTATGTGTCACGTGATAGAGCGGCTGTTGTCTGCCAGACCTGTTGGCGGTCTGTTGGAGCATTTGGAGCCTCGCTACATGCTTCCTAAGGCATTTCATCTCGGCGAAAACTATCCCAGAGAAGTAAAGCAAGTGTGTAAGTTCATCCCTGAATGTTTGCATAGTATTTCCACGTTAAGCTTAACAACTGATATATTGAGCCACAGCTGAACTGGCCTTCGGATTTCCATACTGAGGTGAAAAGGAAGCGATTTGTCCCATACTTCAGCTAGAATTAAAAAATAGACACAAAGCTGAAGTTATTCTGTCTTTGCTGCGTAGTTGCATCTACTTCTCTCATTCACTCCCCCTGCCTCTCCTGTTATTACTTCAAACATGAAACTGATCAGCGATAAGCTGATCGGCTTTTCTGCCGCAAGTCCCGTCTCTCTTGTTTGTTTTTGGCCCACTTTGCGCTAGAAAGAGGAGACCAGGGGCCCGTTCTTCGTACCTCGCTTACTACATCCAAGATCAAATGACACAGCGCGATGATTTGATCTTGGATAACTTTGAGCTCGCTAATCCGGTTCTCCGAACGCACCTGTTGTTGACGATTAGTATAGCTGGATGAAGTAATCTGAGATCACTGGGTGGCTTAAAAGGGGCTACGCATCGATAGTAGAAACATTGATCGGCAACCCTGTGATTGGTCGGCGAAGATGTCGAAGGAGCCCGCTCAGTATTTCACGGCAGCAGACCAAGAACTCTTGATTGAGGGATATCAGGAGTTTCAGAGTTTAATTAAAACGCAGGGGAACACTACAAAGGCTGCAAAAGCAAGGAGAGAGGGCTGGCAGAAAGTTGCTGACAAATTAAACTCGTAAGTGATCCATGATATTACATTATATCATGTGATATTATATTATACCACATTATATTATATTACATCATATCCTCTTTCACATTAGAGCCACAACAGGACCCACTAGAACATGGGAAAGAGTAAAAGTGAAATATAAAAATATTCCACAGAATGGTAATATTTATCACTTATATTGCTTTTAGTCTATGACAAGAGACCCTGGAATAATCTGTTTGTTTGTTTATAACAGCAACCAAGAAAAGGGCAGAGCAAATAAAGACAGGTGGTGGTCCTGCACCCCCTCGTCACACCCCTTTTTGTACTGTGACATTTATTGACATTGTGGGGTTTTTTGTGTGTAGTTTGACATAACACTCCATCACTTTTACCTGTTCCCATGCAAGGGGTGACTGAAGCATGCACAGTAAGTCGGGAGTAAGTATATACAGTACAGTAAGTATATATATATATATATATATATATATATATATATATATATATGAGAGAGAGAGAGAGAGAGAAAATAATACCCTCACGGGAGAATCGATATCTCTCTATGAGCACACCGTCGCGCTGAGCTAAAGGATCCTGTCTATCCCGCAATATACGCTAAATTCTGTAAACTCTCCTTATCAATCTTGCACCTTCCTTGCTCGCGTACAAACGGACAGGACATGGCTGCGACAGACTTCCCAAATCCACCTTCGCTTTTATAGTCGTGGTCTCTCATCTTGATTGCACGTAGTAATTTACTATTACTACTCTAAAATATGAATGACATCTGACATGATCTACTACATGTAATAGAATGATTAATAGTACATTTCCCTTTTTTTCGGAAATGACCTGTATGTATCTGTATGAAATCAATAAAAGAATCAAATGCTGCATTATCTTTAGTTACATTGATAATATTTATTTATGGTAAAACAGTGGCGAAATATCGCTCTTGCTTTCATATAACTGCAGCGGACATACCTGAGTGGCCGCGATCTAATCCTGTTTACATAAAGTAAACCTGCTCCCGAGCAGGTTTACGCTTACGGATCTGTTGCTATGACAGCAAGTCCCAGATGAGCTTCGGAGAACCGAACGATCCAAGATCACGCGAAATCGTCAACATTCAAATCCGGCTAACTTACTTAGCGAGGTACGAAGAACAGGCCCCAGCAGATAAACAACAGCAATACGTTTAAGCGTGATAAGCTGTTGTTAGAATTTATTTAATATTACTTTCTACATCAGGATCTTTTTCTACGTAGCTGACGCTGGTAACTGTGCAGGGGCGGATCTAGCAAAGTTTAGCCAGGGGGGCCGATAGGGCATGAGCAGGGAAAAGGGGGGCACAAAGACATACTTTTCTTTCTTATTCTCATTTAAAATATCTAGCTTTTAATAAATAATTATCTGAATCTTACACCCAGAATTTTAATCTGATGTAAAATGTATAGAAGTCCATTACAGAAGTCTGCAGTTCTGTTGAAGAAAGATGTTGAATCTATTTAATTATTCTTGAAAAATAATTGATTTCTGTGCATTTTTTTTTTTTTCACACTGCATCAAATTAAAGTTGATTACATTGATTAAGCATCATGATGTGGAGGGTGGGGGGGTGGTTCCCTATTTTCTTTTTAAATTTTTTTTTGCTGGGAGTTTTCAACCCTATTAGTTAGGTTGCTTACTCTTTAAAATACCAGAATAGGGAGGATGGAGTAGGTTTAAGTTTATTAGATTGATCAGTATTGCTGAACTATGAAAAATTTTGGGTGCAGTGTATTTTTTGCACACAGGTATAACAGAATAGCTTTAGTGTTTTGTTTTGTTTTTTAACTTGAGTTTGAACTTATACAAAATGCAGCAAGATATTTAAAAAAAAAAACAGTTTTATTGATTAAAAAACACACTATATCGGATTCATATCGGTATCGGCCGATATCCAAATTTATGATATCGGTATCGGACATAAAAAAGTGGTATCATGCCATCTCTAGTCTGTATGTCTATTTGTTTGTGTCTATCCAGGCACAGGTGGTGTGGCCTTGGGAATGTACAACACAGATAAGTCCATCAGGGATTTTGCTAATAGCTCTTTCCAGATTGCTCTGTCCAAAGGCTGGCCTCTATACCTCAGCACCAAGAACACCATCCTGAAGAAGTACGATGGACGCTTCAAAGACATCTTTCAGGAGATCTATGAGAAGTAAGGACAGCACATGCACACACAGCTTATGCAAACATTCTTGTATCAGACATGGGCCAGAACTGTGTTGTCCACCTTCTTGTGTGCTTCAGAGAGTATCGTGCTCAGTTTGAGTCCAAGGGCATCTGGTATGAGCACCGTCTCATTGATGACATGGTGGCCCAAGCCATGAAATCTGAGGGAGGCTTCATTTGGGCCTGCAAGAACTATGATGGAGATGTACAGTCTGACTCTGTGGCACAAGGTTGGTTTAAACAGGAGGTTCAGATCAGAAGTTATGTGAAAAACCATGCAGAAACTTAAATGATAAAAGCCTAAAAAATTGCAATGTACTGTAGACTAATGATATTCAGATGTTAATGTAGATTTTGGTTGTCCCTGTGTTTTAGGCTACGGCTCCCTGGGTATGATGACCAGTGTGCTTGTCTGTCCTGATGGTCGTACAGTAGAGTCAGAGGCTGCCCATGGCACAGTGACTCGACATTACAGACTACACCAGCAGGGAAAGGAAACCTCCACCAATCCTATTGGTAGGCTCGGATTGTGGAAAAGTGATCTATGTGATTTTATCTCTAAGGTTATCTCTAGGTTAGTTATCTAATGTATGCCCTTTCACTGTGTATCTGTTTCCCACAGCCTCCATCTTTGCCTGGACACGGGGCCTGCTTCACCGGGCAAAGCTTGATAACAATGCCGAGCTGCGAGTGTTCTCTGAGGCGCTGGAGGCTGTTTGCATCGAGACCATTGAGGCTGGTTTCATGACCAAAGATTTGGCTATCTGCATCAAAGGCCTTGCAAAGTTAGTCATATGCACTGTGCATTCATATAAGGATATTGTGCTGTTAGATTAGTGTGTAATTAGATCTTACAATACATTCTTGATACAGTCTCAGAACTTAGAAATAATCTATTAAAAATACATAAGAGTGGGCACCAGTTTATGGAAGCCACCACATACAGTAACCGGAAAGGACGGCTCCATTTCGAAATGTACCTGATTGGGACATCCGTAAATTAAAGTTTAATTCAATCAGGTCTTAAATATGTTTGAGCTCTTTTCAATGTAGAGCAGTTATGCTTTTTCTTTCCTATTGTGTTCTGCTAAATATAAAATATTACAATGGTGGATGTTCAAAATTGTCTTTGACACACTCCAGAAACTAAGCATGCAGAAAGAACAAAACAAAGGAAAAAAACCCTTAATGTAGTAAATATTAGTTTCATATATTTTACCTCTTACTATGATTTACTCACCATTGTCCTTTTTCCCATGTAACATAATCATAAGTATTGGGTATTAATCAACCAAGTTTCATGTGACAGTAGATGTAACAGCTCCCAACCTCTTAAGTATTGTTTGGCATTTCAAAAATGAGCTTGTTGAATAATTACAGTGAATTTTTACTAATAGTACAGAAAGATGCAGACATATGCTTACATTTATAGAGCCCAACTGTGGCAAAGTGTATGCTCACATAAGCCCTTACAGCAGCTCAGTATGTCTGTAATAATAAAAAAAATTTTCAACACCTTTCCTCGTCTTGGAAACAGTGACCACACATTTATTCATATGAGAAATGGGCCTTAGATTTGATGGCATGAAGGAGCACTAAGTTATTGCAGTCAAAACTTATTTTGACTACAGTGAACTTGACTTAACAGAGCTTAATAAATGCAGCCTGAATATTAGTCAAAATTAGTCATATTCGGTGATCTCTGAACTTTTGCAATACTTTAATGATGACAGTCATCTGTTTTCTGACCTTCTCTACTCTGTTTGCAGTGTGAAACGTGCTGACTACTTGAACACCTTTGAGTTCCTGGACAAATTGGCAGAGAACCTGAAGATCAAGTTGGCAAGCCAGCCCAAGCTGTGATTTCATCTCCCAGCCTTCAAAGCAGTTTAACACAGACACATATGCATTCAGACACATGCTCACCCACAGAAACACCTACACAGTTACTGGAATTTTGGGCCCCACCACCCCATGGAAAGGGAAGAGTGCACTCAGAATTCCAGAATTGAATCAAAGTCAGTCATCAGCCAGAGAGGGTCAGTCAAGAACGATGCCTTGTCCAGAAGAAAGCAGAATGGAGGCTTCTGATCACAACCTTGGATTGCTACAAGATAAAATTATGCTTGTGACAGTGACGCTGGGCCGTGACCTGATATCTCAGTTCCCTTGTTTACCCTAATTGCACTCAGTTCCCCTGAAGACATCTGTACCATGCAGGGGGACAGTATTGGTCTGAAAGGGCCTCTGGACCTTCACTGCCTTATACATTTTGTCATCTGTTAATTCTCTTCATCTCTTTCACCTTGTAACTTTTTAACAATACCTCAGGCAAGAGTTTATGAAATAGTGCCAGAAAAACAGAGCAATGTCAGGCTGTACATAACTAATGAAAGCTCTCTGCACTGCAGGAGAGTGACAATGCATTCCGTGAAGGTTTTACACTAACTGTACTATAATACACAGAGTTTATGATTTGAAAACAAATGGTATTAAAGTACAATACTTGCTTTTAATTTCAGAATGTTTAATTGTCAGTTTTTAAAGAGCTGTATTTATTTTTCCTCCTTTCTTTGTGTGTACATGTTTATGTGCTCCTCAATTTAGACCCAGTATATTAGATTATTAGATCTTGCCACAAAAAAAAACACATTAAAACTGTTAATTTGCTATAAACATTACACTTATTCATTCATGATTTGATAACTCATAATAAATGAGTTTTTCAGTTATTGAGTTTTGGATTTTATATTTAACCCATAGGTGCAAAGTCTATACTGACATACACAAACTGCAGACAGTATGTAGTGTGCACCAAAAGTGGCATAAATAAAACAGAGTATACTGTAGTATCAAGTAAAAGGTGGTGGTCATTGACTGTTATCACAAACAAAATGTTCCCTTATTTGAACCTCTACAAGTTACACAGACTAGTCAGTAAATAGCTACACATATCAACTTACAATCACAGTGACACACAGTTGCTGTCACTTATAAGTAACCTACTGCAAGATGATTTCTGTAGCATGTATTTAGCTGCTCTGAAGTTCACAAGTTTATTGAAATGCATTTCTTTACATCTTTAGAATTGATATTTAAATGGCAGCCCATTATATCCACTTCTGCAGTGATTCGTTCGGTGGCATGTGCATACATGGAAAGCCTCAAGTCAGGCAGAACAGCAGCAGGTGCAGCAAGACCTCTTTGCACACCAGAAAAGCCAGCAGGGACAATACATATCTGATTGTCAGAAATAGCAATTCAATTGAATTCAGTTTTATATATATATATAGTGCCAAATCACAGCAACCGTTGTCTCAAGGTGCTTTATATTGTAAGGTAAAGACCCTAATACAAAGATATGATCATATGATCCCCTATGAGCAAGTTCCTTTGCAACAGTGGGAAGGAAAAAACCTCCAGCAGAAGCAGGCTCAGGGAGGGGCGGCCAACTGCTGGGAGACAAAAGAAAAGAAAGACTGTGGAAGAGATGGTATAAGGACTGTGTTATATCGCGCTTTGCTACTCTGCAAAGCACTCTCCACAACTTGCCTTATTCCAGAGGTTCCCAAAGTGTGGGGCCCGCCCCCTAGGGGGGGAGCAGAGCCATTGCAGGGGGGGCGCGGTATGAAAATAAAAATAAAAAAAGAATGCTTGGACACTGCTAGCATAATGGACAGATTTTTGACGGGGCTCCCACACAAACGCAAAGCAGGAGAGGAAGCATCGCCAAATATGTTTCCAAACCAACTTCCTTCCAAGCCAAAGACTAGAAAATATGGTGAAGCATATCTTCCCTTTGGCTTCACCTGCACAAGTGCCGAGGTAGGTCTCCCCTGCAAAATTAGTTTTCCCTGCGTCGGGATCACGCGCTGGGCTCTCCAAATCACGGACAAACAGTATCCAACAATGTTGATTTTTAGTTCACAAACACTTCTTGTAATGACTAACTACTCCTGACATTTTGGACATGTTAGCTCTTTATGCAGTAAAGTTACAGCGGGATACAAATAACATCAGGCTGATCCTTCCGATTTGTTCCCCCCGGTTCAAATCACGGACAAACAGTATCCCACAGCTGTTTTTGTTTTTGAACCCATTTTGCACAGAGAGGCATTTTTTGAAAAATGTATTGACAGCAATGTTGAATATTATTACACAGGGGAAAAAAACAACTATATGTAAAATAAATACACCGTGACGCCGCTGCCTTTCTAAATGGAGGGACAGTAACTGCGTGTGTATATGTAAGCGTGTAAAACCTGAAGATAGTCAGATTAACAGTAACAGTATTTTGTCTCTATCTGCCATTCTGCAATTCACCTCATGTAAACAATAACGTGGCGCACAGTGTGACGTGAAAAGAGGCACATACTTTTGTAGTTGCGTGACGAACTCTGTAATCCTCGTCCACACGTAAACGCAAAAAAGGAGTTTTAAATAATCTCCGTTTTCGGTGAATCGCAACGCAATCGAAACGAAAAGCCCAAACGCATAGAAACAGCTGAGTTTTCAAAAATACCCGTGAAGGTGTGGACGTAGCGTAAAAGAGTTAGTAGTATATTTTATTACTACCTGTAATTTATTGCCGTTTACTTGTATTTGCTTAATCGTTTACTAAATTTTTGAGGTGTCAAATAAACCGCAATGGAGCAAAATATGGGTGTGTGTTTAGAGGATGTGTTTGGGGGGGGGGAACATTTTTCTTGTAAAAAAGTTTGGGAACCACTGCCTTATTCACTCATTCACAGGTCACTCATAGGGGACCTGCTCTACTACCGAGCTACAGCCAAGACAGCCAAAGAAAGACTAATTATTAAATCTAGAGTCATGTATAAACACATAGTGAGTGAAAAGGTGAATGACGAACAAAGATCATGGGAAGCCCCCAGCAGCCTAGACCTATTGCAGCATAACAGGATTCAGGGTCACCTGATCCAACCCTAACTGTGAGTTTTGTCAAAAAGGATTTAAAAAATGGTAGCGAGGATTACAGAACAACTTGCAGATGCAGGCCAGCAGCAGTATGCAGGATTGTTGATAGATTACATTTTCATATATCAAATAAAAAATAACAGAGCACAACCTTGTGGCTCGGTTAGCTTTAGCAGCAAATTGTCTGATGCTTGAGAGAATTTCATCCCTACTTGATTTGAACAGCAGATGGAGCTGCTGCATAAAACCTGTTTTCAAACTCAGCCCTGATTTTTGAACTGTAACATGCAATTACTTTATCGATGTCAACAGAAAGAGGAATGACTCCACCAATGATGCCACTAACCCAAACCCTCTCTTCCATTCAGCAGCATTATCCTCAGCACTGTGTTTCAAGGATAAACATTTAGCTTTGATTCAACAGACTAAATGGAGACGCTTGTTTAGTGATGGGGAAAAAGGAAGCTGAAAACAAGGACATCACTGATTGGATTTCAGTTTTTTCAGTCTGTCTGTTCTCTGTATCAGTAAAGCATTAATGTCCAAGCTCTCCCTTGTTTTTCATATAAACAGGGACAGATTCTAATTAGTTAATTAGTTATGTGATCCAGAGTAATTAGAACCTGTAATGATAAAGAAATGATGAAACATTCTAATTTTCAAAAAAGGAATAACCATTGTGACTTCAATCCCACAACCACCTCACTGTCTACCTCTGATTCATCATGTCCCTGTAATTGCGACAGAAGGGCTTTGGAGCTTCCCTCTAAGACTCTTTTCACTTTACCCTTTTCCATGTAGTCTCCTGGTTCTTCATCTTCACAGAGGAATTTAGCAAGTGTTATTCTATCAGGTACCCTGGAAAGAATTTGGTCTATTAGTTCTTTCATTCTACCACTTCCCTTGGGCCTTGCCTACTTTTTAAAATCTTCATTCATCTCTTCACTGCATTCTCTCTGTTAAAGGATTTTCACTTATGTAACTGAATGTAAAATCACTCCCCTCCTCATTTGTGCGATCTTTTACTTTTTACAAATGCACATTTCTTGCTGACCTTAAGGTCAACTCTAAAGGCAGCAGAGCCTCCCCAGAATATGACAGCTCTGCCAGAGATGCTGGCAGTACTCTTTACAGAGGAGGAAGCAAGGGGCAGCGAGCTCTCCCCACAATCATCACACTATTGCATAAGATGCCCCTCCAACCCACAACCAAGACACTTCATATCCTCAGATGCAACATGAATATTGTAACCATTAGCTAGCCAAACAACAAAGAACCATTTACTGTCATTAGGGTTCCACACCTGCTAAATCAACTTTAACCTCTAGTTGTACTTTCCTGTTTAGAGGCAAAGTCACCCTCTACAATGTAGGCAACAGAAAAAAAGAGATATATTTTTTGTTTTACTTTTTTTTCTTCAGATTCAAGATGAGTATAATTCGAATTTTTTATTTAAAAAAGTTAGACTAAAGTTTGTATTCCTATGTATATTATTTTATGATTATGTAAATATAGCACAAGATTCAGTTAGCTTAGCACAAAAATACAAACATCTTGCAGAGAACTCTTTATTTTTTTACTCTGAGTACATTTCAGACCCTGTACTAATTACTTTTACTTGAGTAAAGAAGTTAAATCAGTACTTCCACTTTTACCGGATTTTTTTTTTTTTTTTTGCCTGTCCTGCCCTGTTCAGCACTGTAGCAATCAGAATTATTGTCTGAATGCCAAGAAAAATGCCCAAAAGATTTACTTTCCCTAGCGGAGCTTTTGCTGTACTGGTACACTTAATTGTCATAGTTTATTTGCTCTTTATTATTATTATTTTTTATTTTAGAACTTATAACTTCATTTATTGTCATTGTACAGTTTTCACTGATTCTGATTGTAAGTTGATTGTAATTCTGATTGGAAGTTATTACAATCAGAAAGGACAGGACTCGGGAACAGGAAAGAGAAAATAAGAAGGAAAGAGAAGTTGGGAAGAAACAGATGGAGAAGGAAAGAAAAATAGAGGATAAGAGGAATAGAAAGAAAAGTCACTGAAAATCTGCTTCCCCACCTGCTGAGAAAAGTAACAAGTAAAAAGAAAACAGCATATTAGGGAAAATACAGCAACTCCTGGCTGTAGCTCAGGAGGTAGAGCAGGTCACCTACTGATCGGAAGGCTGCTGTTTCGATCTCTGGCTCCTCCAGTCTGCATGCCAAGTATCCTTTGGCAAGATACTAACCCCAAGTTGCTCTCTGATGCATCCATCGGAGTGTGAATGTGTGTGAATGTTGTTAGAAAAGCACTCAGTTTAGAGTCAGTGCTTGGGAGCCCGTTCTCCCAACGGAGAGAACGGACACATGATTGGGTAAATGTGGCATGTTGTATACGCTGTTGTAGCGCTTTAAGTACTCCAGGAGAGTAGAAAAGCGCTTTATAAAAATTAGTCCATTTACCATTACATAGGTAACAGTAAATAATAAATACTGAATCTTACTGAACAGCACACAAGACCGACAACGCATGATAGGTTTAGAGGCAGCAGCCAACCAAGATAGTGTGTGTCTGTGTGTACCTGTGTGTGTGAGAGGACTAGTATTCATGAGGTTTCTCCATGTAAGTGTCTAATAGTAGATCTGGGGAGCCATAGCCCTGCCCCCCAGGACATGAAGAAAGCATGGAGGAAATCCAGGCCCCGGATATGTAGAGGCCCCCCAGCCCCGGACACTGAGAACCACCAATGCACCGACGGCTGAGGGCAACAGCCACTGGCAGGCAGTGTGGTGAGGGGAGATAGGCCCCACAACTAGGGGGGCCTGAGATGTTTCCAGAGAGGTGGAGTATAAGACCTGTCCTGACACATAGACATAGACAAACAGGCACACACACAGACACAAGCATGCATTCCCACCATCATGCATATATTATAGTAGCTCATTAACTACTGGCATATTAGCTAATCAGCCTACAAGAATGACTGTTGACCTACAAATGGAGAAGGGTCTGGCTGCAGCCACTGGGGAGCGCCATAGTGCAACCTCCACAGTAACCGGTGTTGCGAAATCAGTTTTTACCCCGGTTCTTTATTCGTCGAGGGATCCAGAAACGGCACCGGAACTCAGTAGTTATTTTTACAAAATCTTTATTCATCTTTATTCATCTTCATTTAAGCATGCACTTCTAGAAGGGAAGACGAGGCCGGTGTCCCTCTGAAACAATCTTCACCCCTTTGTTAGTTCCAGGCAGCTTTATAGAGGCGACCCCATCATAAATCCCCCATGGTGTGCTGGAAACTCCGTATGTCTGTGTGTGTATGCACGAGCACGTGAGTGCCTGTGTGTGCGCGTACCCGCGTGTCTATGTGAGTGCACGTGAGTGAGTGTCCATGTGGATGTGTGAGTGTAACAGTTAAAACACTGTGGATGTGTCTCTTCCTAGGGGCCATAAAAACCATCTCCCTTCCAGACCACAGTTATCAAGTTATATGTTGAGACCCCCACACAGGTATCCTCTGGGGAATTTCCACTCAGCATTAACTCCTCTTTGTCTTACTTTCACAGTTCAACTGGGGAGGGTCTCCTAAGATCTACTCCTAAGTTCATGACACAGTCAGGCCTTTATTTATATCCAGGGCAGTGTCAGTGTCTCTACCATAATTCTACATTCTATCTTAACACATTTCTAAACTCTAAAACAAACTACACATTCCTACATGTCTAAACTCTAAAATAAGCTAAACATTTCTACACCGGAAACACGTGACCTCCACAGTAGCCGGAAACACGTGACCTCCACAGTAGCCAGAGACATTTTTTTCCAAGAGCACCTGGCTGCAGCCACTGGGGAGCGCCATATTGCGACCGCCACACTAACCGGAAACACGTGACCTCAACACTAACCGGAAACACGTGACTTTGACAGCGAAAACTAAATTGTATTTTTGTTACTATTGATGCTGATGAAATAAACATGGTTCTAAGTGTTTTTTAACACTCTGGGTTTGTTAAAAAAAAAAAATCACCATCCCTTCAGCTTGTTTGTGGCCAAAAGTGTCCATGTGTTATGTTTTTTTGTTTTTGTTTTTTTGCTACTTTTTCACATAAAGTTTTTTTCATAAATATAAAATAGTCATTACTTTTTACATTTTTAATCCTTCAAACACCTTTTTCTAGTACAATGCACTTGTTTGAAGACAACTTCAAAACTCACCATTTCATATATCAGCAGTGCTACTGGAAATTATTGTACAGTGGTCCCTCGCTATAACGCGGTTCACCTATGGCGGACTCGCTGTTTCGCTGATTTATTTATTTTTTTAACAGCACATTGTGCGGTCATTGAAGGATTTCAAACCAAAGGCATAAATAATATGAACAAAAAAAGGGCAATCATGATCATTAAATAGGGAGGTTTCCTTTTAACATAGATTAAACTTATTAAATAATACAACAAGTTTATTATCTTTATTGTTATTCACAAGTTTCAGCGGCTTAGCCCAGAGTTTAAAGTCATTCAGCCATCTGTTTATACAGTGGCTTGCAAAAGTATTCGGCCCCCTTGAACTTTTCCACATTTTGTCACATTACAGCCACAAACATGAATCAATTTTATTGGAATTCCACGTGAAAGACCAATACAAAGTGGTGTACACGTGAGAAGTGGAACAAAAATCATACATGATTCCAAACATTTTTTACAAATAAATAACTGAAAAGTGGGGTGTGCGTAATTATTCAGCCCCCTGAGTCAATACTTTGTAGAACCACCTTTTGCTGCAATTACAGCTGCCAGTCTTTTAGGGTATGTCTCTACCAGCTTTGCACATCTAGAGACTGAAATTCTTGTCCATTCTTCTTTGCAAAGCAGCTCCAGTAAGATAAACCCTTTTCAAGCTTATTCTCTTGCCGGTCGTGCGATCACACATTGCAGCCGACCACACAGCAAATACGAACCATGGCTGTTGTGTGTGCCTTTGCTCCCTTTTCACTTGCGCTAGACCCCCAAAATGGCGGATCGGGCCAAAATCCTTTCCACGCACCACCCCCGTGACATCACGCTCCAAAGCCCTAGTAGGGCTTCTTAATGCTCTCTGGTCGCTATGGTAACGCGTAAATTGTTCTTTCAAAATAAGACACACTACAAACCGGGAAAAGATCCAGGGAAACCGACTTAACGATAAAAACCCTGAAAACCATACATTTCAGACCTCAACTCTCGTGGCCCGGTACCAAACGACTCACTGGCCTAGGAGTTGGGGATCGCTGCTGTACAGGAGACACGGCACTAGATTGATTGACAATGGTCTAAAGCAGGGGTCTCAAACTCAAATGAGCCGCGGGCCACTTCTGGCACCGTCATCTCATTGGAGGGCCACTTTAGTGTCCAAGTAGTACAAAAAAACAAACACGAAAACATCCTCTAATATTTCCTAAAATGTAGTGTTTTGTTTGTTTTATTTAATTCCAAATATTGTGTAACAAGACAAAATTGCAAACATGAATGCATTTTTTTTCTCACTCTTAACTATCTGAAGCCTTTCCGCTTCAGTTTCATTTGTCATATGCAAGTTAGCACAGGGTCAACATTGCAATGAAATGTATTTAATGAGCAACAGACAGTCACTCAGCAGTATAGTACAGTAGTTTCATTGAACTACCAAATAAACAGCTCTTTCTGACCAGATACTTTCCAGCACTTTTGCTACAATTTTGTTTGTATTTAACAAAATAAAAATGCAGGCATAAGCGTACACATTAGTTTTCGACTGCAAGTGAAAATAGTTTTCTTTCCAAATAAATCTCTCACTGAACTAACACAGCCCTAACCATGTCTGCACTCTCTTGTTACCTCGGCCAGGTCCGCGGCTCAATGGTAAGGAGACCTCTGGCTAATACTTTGGGTTCCGTGTCGGGCTCGTAGCCGGGAACGAGCTTTACTGTCTGGGTCAATTTTGCTAGCGAGAGACAGAGAGAGGCGTTGAAAGGCTGCTCCAGCAGAACTTTATTGTTTTGGAGGAAAACACGAACACGGTGTACAGTCGAGTCTTATTAGCACTTACAACTGGGCTCGTCAGGCACTCTTTTTGGCTGCAGTGGTTATTTTTATATTTACATGCTTCCATCTCCCATACGTTTCTGCTCGGTAGCACCTCGTACTTTTTGACTCTCCTTTTTCTCCCTCCCTCACGCTCAGACACACAGCGGGAGGGGCGGTCCCACACGTTCTCCCTGCAGCAAGGACTACACCGCCCATGAGGCTAGAGTCTTAAAGGGCCATGCCTGTAACACTGCCGTCATATTAAATCATTTTTCGTATAATAATTTAAAAAAAATATTTCTTCACATCAATATGCGGGCCGCAAGTAGAGGAGACGTGGGCCGCAAATGGCCCGCGGGCCGCGAGTTTGAGACCCCTGGTCTAAAGCAATCAGAACGCAGAACACAATGTGCTGTTAAAAAAAAAAAAATCAGCGAAACAGCGAGTCTGCGAAAGGTGAACCGCGTTATAGCGAGGGACCACTGTACAATAATTTCCAGTAGCACTGCTGATATATGAAATGGTGAGTTTTGAAGTTGTCTTCAAACAAGTGCATTGTACTAGAAAAAGGTGTTTGAAGGATTAAAAATGTAAAAAGTAATGACTATTTTATATTTATGAAAAAAACTTTATGTAGAAAAAGTAGCAAAAAAACTAAAACAAAAAAACATAACACATGGACACTTTTTGCCACAAACAAGCTGAAGGGATGGTGATTTTTTTTTAACAAACCCAGAGTGTTAAAAAACACTTAGAACCATGTTTATTTCTCATCAGCATCAATAGTAACAAAAATACAATTTAGTTTTCGCTGTCAAAGTCACGTGTTTCCGGTTAGTGTGGCGGTCGCAATATGGCGCTCCCCAGTGGCTGCAGCCAGGTGCTCTTGGGGAGGTACAAATGCGACTTCTGGTAGAGCAGCCACACTGATCATTTTATTACAGATGAACAAATTTAGCAAGTTTTTCAACTCTCATTAATGCTGCAGTGACCATTTGACTTTGGGACCTGCAGCGGAGTTTGGGCCCAGACATGGCTAATAACGTCAGAGTCAAAGACCGGATAGTGCTGGTCTACCAAGTGATAACCAGGTCACTAATAGGCAAGTTAATTAATACCGTTGCTACACTTTAAAAAACAAAACAGGTTAGCTGTACGAAAGCACCTATACTGAGAACAACCAATACATGTCATCGTCCCAGAATGCAACAAAGATTTAATGAATAACAAAAAAATTGTAGTTATTCTCAAGTATGTTTTTTAGGTAGTGGAGATAATTTGTAACATATTTAGAGTAACTTGTCATAATAGTCGGGGTTCCTTTTAAGAGGTCTTGAGAGGTCTTTTAAAATTCTCCTCTGCCATTTGTCCTCAGCAGATGGCGCTGTTGGTTAAAAAAAAATCCTCCCACTTCGCTGTTCCCTCACGTCGCCTGACTACACTTGGAAAAGAAAACTGAGCTTAGAATAGAAACATATTAACAGGTGCCTGCAGACTACCTAGCTTCAGGCAGACATCTTCTCCGAGGCTGTCGGTTTGCAGGTTACACGATGGATTACGACCAAAGATACAAAAGGAACCAGGTTAACCCCGAGGGAAACCAAAACACCAGACACCCGAGACAGAGCGCATCAGATGTGTGTGGACAGGATCAAACACTTCCAAATCCAAATGTTCACGGAAATCCACAAGTAGCAACTGGACAGCCACGGTAGTAAGTACAAAGTTTGTGTTGCTAAAACAAAGAACTGAAAACTGAAAAACAAAGCAAAACACACACACAGAGCTCCTGTTGTCATTTATAGAGCCACAGAGGAGGCTGAATAAACCAACCTCTTATGTGCAAATTTCTTCATTGCCTGACATTTATTCTATTTGTGTTTCATTTTATTTACTGGAGTAGATTTCTGTTTTCCTACAGAGCCGACTTTCACTTTCGTTTCACGGAATCGGAGAGTGAAACGTTGCCTTCAATGTTCGTGGTAAAGCACAGCTTCTATGTACGAAGAAAGTATGTTTTATAAGCAGTGACTATGTTGAGCAAAGTAAACAGGCGTTTTAACAAAGTGCAGTCTGTAAAGATGTCTTGATTTTACTCAAGCAAACAGAAATCACATGAACACGGTTTGTGATTTTGCTATGGGATTAGAAAGGAAACATGATTTTAAAACCATAGCAGTGCAATTTACCTTGTCCCTTCAAAGCAGCATCATATTAGTTTCATTACCTGTTGGATATTCTTAAACTGCTGGTGGTTTTGCTTTTGAGTGGCTTCTTGACCATACATAACATTTATCCTTTATAATTTTTTTTAATGTTTTTTTAAGACTTCAATGCAAAATCTCCTCAAATACAGAAATACAAACAAAACAAGGAAAAGAATGATGGAATGCAAAATGATATCTCTTACATAACTACTGGAAATTTTCACTTGAATCGTTTTCAGCTAAATATATGGAGTAAGTTTTTAGCTAATGCTGTGTAACCTAGCCTAACCAAACCTCAGACATGAATGAGAGACATAGAAATGAAGCCATGACAGCTCAGATGTTGCCCGGATTAACAAGGTGTTGAGGAACCAGGACACACTGATGAGAAGTGGGCTACTGGAACAAGAAGCCACAGCTGGGCAAGAGATGAAAATAGGGCGCTGTTGGAATGCTACTATGTAAATTAATCCCAGCAGAAGAGGTTACATGAATAGAATGAGGGACCTATGGAATCCTCATTACCCAGCATCCAGATTGACGGCAAAACAACTAGTAGCTCAATGTTACAACATTGGGAAGAAGGAACTGCTCTCACGGCTAGAAATTGACGAGGTACACCACAGAAATAGAAGGCAGGAGAATAAACCAGCTGTTCTCCGCAGAACCATCCAAGGTGTACTCTCTTGTACAAGATCAAAAGGACCCTAAGAGCCTTCATCAGGAACTCTAGTGTTGTTCGCCACATCCCCATTAAGGCCAACTTCAAGCCCATAGCACAAGTCACCGTCAAGTCGCGGGATCTAAAAAGTAGATGCGCTGTCCCCACTGCTGTTCTGCATAGGCCTGAATTCCCTCAGTGAGATCATTGACAAGACTGGCTACAGATACTGTCAGCCACCTCCTCTACATGGATGACATCAAGCTGTATGCCAAGAGTGAACGAGATATCGATTCACAGATCCAAACCACCAGGACGACATCGGAATGTCAGATTTGAGAAGTGTGGTCAGATAGTAACATAGAGCGGGAAGGTAGTCTGACTGGAGGTGATCGAACTACCAGAAGGCAACATTGCAGACAGCTAGAAATACCTGGGAATCCCACAGGCAAAT
Source organism: Oreochromis niloticus (assembly GCF_001858045.2). Lineage (NCBI taxonomy): Eukaryota > Metazoa > Chordata > Actinopteri > Cichliformes > Cichlidae > Oreochromis > Oreochromis niloticus. The sequence continues at coordinate 31,721,813 of NC_031987.2, read as the reverse complement.
GGGAACCACGAAGAGTGGCTAGGAAGCTTCAACCACCAAGTACCTGCAGAGGGTCAGGCAAGTCCTGAAGGAGTCAGCTGAATGGTAAAAACAAGATCCGGGCTATCAACACCTACATTCTGCCTGTGATCAGGTACCCTGCTGGGATAATAAGGCTGGCCAAAGGAGCCACTGACATCAAGACCAGAAAGGTCCTGACCTTGCATGGAGAGTTTCACCCCAAGACCAGCACCCCGAGGCTGTATGTTAAACGGAAGGAAGGAGGCCAGACTATATAAAGAAATAAATTCTATCACTGTGTTCTGCATAGTGCTCATTACACTGCAGTGTACATTATTAGTAGTATTAATAATAAAAATTTCTAGACCAGTGTAGCATTGCAAATTGTACCACACTGATGAGAAAAAGATACTCAAACTGTGCTTGGAAATACCTTATTGACAATATTTTACCTATACTATTTTTTAAAATTGACATTATTTTAATAAAGCTTAAATGAAGTGTATGAATAAACTTAAACTACTGACCAAGTTAAATGAATTTCTTAGTGGAGGTGAAACTGCAATGTTTTCTAAATACTTTTAAAATACCTCATTGTAAGTGAACAAAGGAAATATTCTACACCAGAAGCACTCAGTTTTTGCATTGTTCTTCTCCTGCCTTAATACCAACAGTCATACTGTGTCTCTGTCCTTGTTTCAGCTCAGATGGATACACCATTGTCCCACCAAATGAATCTAAGCGAAACAAGATGAAAACAAGTAACTATGACACCAATTTGATCTTCATTTATTTGACATTTCTCTCCAAATGAATGAAATGAGAGGTCTGTTGTTGTTGCTGCAGTTGCTCAAAAAGAAGAAGAGGCTCTTAACAGATGGAAAGAAACACAGAGAGTCCCCTCTGTACGTGTGAATCCAGAGAGGCTTGGTAATCTGTCCTTACCCTCTACTACCTTCACCACTTCTATATTTTTCTTCACATCCTCACTTACTGACATTTGGCATTTTTATCTTTTATCCAGGTGGTGATGTCACACTGGTTGAAGTCAGGCAAAAACAGCAAATAAATCATCAATCCATGAAACTGCAGAAGAAAGTACATGTCAAGTTATTCACTCTGGAAACCATCCATTTATTTTCTGTGGAGCTTTACATATATCTAAATATTACAGCAAATTATTTGCACATATCATTTTTGTCTGCTGCCATAAATAAAAAAAAGAAAATAAGCAGGCAGTGCATGAAAACATGTCATGTTTGAGATGCAGTAATGCATTTCTACTTTAGCTCGCATCCTTTCCTGTCCATCCAAAAATAAAATATTTCAAATGCTCTTTCTAGATAAAAAAGGCTGAGGATGACAAGAGGAGGAAACAGGAAGAGGAGGAGAAGTGGCAGAAGATGAAAGCAATACAGAGGGAGAAGGTAAGCATAAGATCAAAACATCAAGCAGATTATTATCAGATTATTGTTGTAGTCTTTAGTTTACCATGTAAAGGTAACTGTTGCTGAATAATTGAATTAAATCAAGGGTATGTACTAAGGTCTTGTAGCAGACCATTTGTAATGCTTTAATGCTAAAAACAGAAGATCTGATGGATTTGATTAGAGTGAATACAAGGCTGAGGCCATTGTCTACAGTGGCACTGTATTTTGAGGTTAGCCTAAAACAACAGGTGCAAACAGGTAAAACACAACACAGCACATTGTAAACTAGAGCAGACAGAGACTTGTGTTCTTCTACCAAGGCTAATTCCATCCACATGTAAAAACTGAGTTCCTGGATCCAATAGTATCACCACCATAGAGTTAATCATTCTAAGTAAGGCCAAACCCCATTTTTGGTGAAATTCCCATGCAAATCCTACTTGCAGACATATAGCTAAATCAATCACATTTCCTCACCAGTGAGCATGACAAGTTACTTTTTATTACTGTTATGTTAGTGCTCAGAAGCTTATAAATCCACCCCATGGAACTCATTTTTCTTCCCTCAGTGAGGAGTAATATCATGCTTACCCTGCAGATGTCAGTAGAGACAAGCATCAACATGAGCTGTAGCGAGAGTTTCTCCCTCACACACTTGGCACAAAGCTATGAGAACTAACAGATTAATGGACTTTGGGGTTTTCAGCCCCCAAAGAAAAGCTCCTCACTCTGTTCTCAGACGTGTTCTACTCAATGTTTGGCCCTGCTGTCTTTCTAATAATGGTGATAGAGTAATGTGGAAGGCTGATTAATGGCAAAGACCAAGCCGGTATTCCACAAATCTTTGTCTGTTGTGCTATGACTTCTGTGACACCACAGGACAGAGAATCTGTAATCCAGCAAATAAATACATACATATAAAACAACATGCTGGGTCACACTACATTTCACCCCTGTCTCTGGACTCTCATCACCACCCTCTTTATCTTAAACAGCACACCATGTCCTATTTTACAATAAGACCATGGTACGAGAAAATAAAATCTGTGATGCCAGAAAAAGATAATTAAAATAGACAGTACTAGGAGGGATTTTCACCTCTTCGGAGTAAAATAAGCTTCCAGTTCTTCAACTTATACCTCTAACATTGTAAAATGAATCATCAATTAATCTTCACAAGATGGTACAGTGGATTTTACTGTTAAAATATCATAAACTTGTGTCATGTTGTTCGTGCCCAACAAGCATGACTAGCATGTGTATGCATGAATGTTGCAGTCCATATAGCATGCTCTAATGTAATGGCTCCGTTAGTCACTTTGGTTAATGTCACTTGCACATTTGGAGGAAAGCAGGTTTGTGGCATGACAATTGACTGTGATGTATTGCAGGCTGAGCGTCTACTGGAGAAGGAGCGGCAGGAGGATCAGAGGAGAAGGGAGGAGTTTGAGCAGGACCGCCTCAGGTTAGCCCTGGATCGGGGTCGCTTGGGTTTCATTGCTGTTGCCTTCTGGTATTGTGTGGTTTTGTGTGCAGTGTTGTGTTCTGTCATGCTCTAACATGGATCTCTGTTAGTTATATTCAGCATCAGATGTCACAAGAGCAGGCGGAGTGCTGATATGTGTCTAATTTCCTATATGTGTCCCAGTAAAATATAACTTGACATTGAACATTCACCAAGGCAGCAGCTGATCTCAGTGGAATGAGCTGGTAGTTGCATAGATCCTATACAGAAGCCATACACAGAACCTAATTTTAGTGAGGTGAAACTAAGTCTATGCTTTCGTTCATCTTATAATTAGTAGTAGTATTATTGTTATTATTATGATTATTTATTTGATTTGATTTTAAAAGCAATTTTTTGGTTATAAGTTGAATTCTTAAATCCTTCTTCACATTAAAGTGCAGGACCATAACTAAATCATCATTAATGCGGCTGTGGTCTTCCTTCAAATTATGTCAGCATGCTGTCAATTCAATAATAAAAGTACAACTACAGTACAGTACAGCCCACCAGGTGGCCCCAGCCCACATTTTGGGAATCACTGCTCTAACCCATTCACTATTAGGTTATATCAGTCAATGGTATTCTGCACTCTCAATGGTAGCAACTAAAATCACTTTGTCTGGAAGTTGACCCAAAGGTTTATCTTGGGTCCCACCCACTTCCTCCTGCCATTGGTTATTTCGCCCAAAGTTGCTTGAAGTTGCTGAATGTCATTCCCTTTCTATAGTCTCTGGTTGCCACAGCGCTGGAAACATTTGCAGTGTTGATGCAACTTAAGCATTGAGCTGGAGAAAAACAACAGCCCTGTCAAATTCCACAAATTATAGTAGTACTTGTGGAGGGTATAATAGAGAGAGTGAAGAAAGTGTCAAAATCTTTTTCAGTGTCTCCCAGCACACAAGCACAGACAGAGCATGCTTCTCATAACTACTAAATAAATATAAGCCAGTGGAAACCTTTGGCTTCATACAGGATTTAAACCCTAAAATTGCAGGTGAAAGTTCTGTGCCACCATAGTTTTAATGTAGTGTGATTTTTCTTTTTCTAAAGGACTTTTCCTCTCAGACATCTTGAATTACAACATGCTGTAAGGTTTGCTCCACATGCTTCCTAGCCTGACTTTAATATATATTTCCCTTTCAAAATATGTCTTACAAATTAAAGCCGAGAAAAAACAGAAACATTTTTCTATACTCTCTGTGATGGACCGAGTTGAAAAAAACAGGAGGAGTCCCAGGAATTATTAGAAAAATATGGTTTTCATTTATTTAACCCCCAAAAATTATATTTACAAAAGTAATAAATGTTGAGCTCATAAAAGAGGTCAAAGAAACAAAACTGAACTCAGGCAAGGACTGCAAACTCAACAAACCAAATGACTGCCCAAACAAACATAATTAACCTAAACATGAAATGACACACAGGGGTATATATAATGGCTGATCAGACCATTGTGACACATGAGGGGTAACAAACAAACACAATTATAAATCACAACATAATGCAGTACAATCTAGTTTGTTAATAAACTAAACACTAAAGAAGAAAATCAAAACCATTAAACCCTAAACTCAAATATTTAATTAAATAGAAATACTTTGTTTTTAAATTAAAGAAAACACACATTCTCTCCTTCAGTAGGAAGTGGTGGTGTGGTCCAATTATCCCTCTTTGCATTTAATGGTTTCAAACCCCAGCTACCATCTTTTGTCCAGCAACTCCCAGGGATGATGGCAGGTAAGAAATAAAAAGACAAAGGTTAGTCAAAAATCAAAGTAATGAAGTGGTATGAATACATAAGTAAACTAAATGTGCGCGCTTACAAATAGAACAAATGTATCCAAACCAAAAAGTTATTGGGAACTAAAGTGTGTTACTACATTCAAATGAAGAAATGAAAATACAAGAGTTACTGACTTCAGAGTGTGGCCACGGGTTTGGCCATCACACTCTCCAAAAAAAGTCATGAGATTTTATTGAATATAGACAGAGTAATGATTCAGAGCATCTACTGTAACTACAGACCCTTCATTCCTTTTTGTCTGACCACTTTAAATCCATTACCCCAACAGCCACGATGTTACTGGAATATGATCCCTGGATGACTCCCAAGGTAATTGCTTGTCAAGTGGCATCCCTGGTTTCCTTACAAGGTAAACAAAAACAGGAGACAGCAGACCAGTGTACAGAACTGAAGAAACAATGATGATATTTAGAAATGGGGCTAATGGAGACAGAGTAGCAGAGCAGATGCTCTGTGCACAGTCGGGACAGTGTCACACGGGGACAAACAAACGTGGTCAGCCTTTGTCAGACTGTCAGCTTTCCAGGTCTGTGGAGTGTCTGCTGATTAAAATAATACTTAAGGCCTTATTATTTCTCTATGTGTGTGTGTGTGTTTGTGTGTGTGTGAGAGACCATGTACACGACAGAGGAAATAAAGTGTTTATCTATTGCAGAACACAGGAGAGGTTTCTTCAGAATTTCGAGAGGAAAGCTTCATCAGCGTCCACCACTGCTATATGCACGTCATCCAGGGTAAAATGGTGTCCAAATCATATATGTTTTGCTAACTCTGTGCAGCAGTGGGTCTATGCATGCATGTGCTCTATGCATCCTAGGAGTCAGTGCTAACTCTCATATGTGTGGCGTCAGAGAATCTGTGTGGTATTTCACACAAGTAGATCTGCATTTGTAGACTGTTTTCTGAGTAAATACCCTTATGTGCAGAGTTTTCATCGTCTGAGGCCACACGGATATTAAACTGTATCCCATGTAGGTCGGGAGTTTACATTTATCTGCTGGTCATACATGGAGCACACACCAGTACAGTAAGATCACAGATGAGTAAAAGGAACAAAAATACACCGATAAATATGCCAGTGTTTTTGGGGGAGTTTCCTATTATTTTTTTGTTTTGTTTGGGGTTTTTTTTATTCTTGTTACTTGTCAGTATTGTCTTTCTACCTCTTTCAGCCTCTGTTGTTTTTTAATGTCTGCTTCCTTTTGTCTTTTCTCAGCCTCTCTTCCTCTCTGAATGTTGGTTTTCTTGGAAGGGAAGCGGTGGAAGGCTAGGAAAGTTCAAGGGACTTCCCAGAGTTCACACTGAGCAGAGACAGAGACACAACATGACATGACTGCAAGGTTTTCTGCAGAAGACAGAACAGGGTTGTATAACGTGTGCTGGAAGAAGTATGTAGAGGGAAAAACAAAAAACCTGTTCCTCCCTAACGGATCACTTGTCTTGTCAGTCTAATAATGTGAATGGAAAACAATTTCCTTCCTTTCCAGATTACCAACAAGAAATGCTCAGAGACCGCAAACCTCTGCCAAGGCAGCTAGACATGAATAACTAGTTAGCTAGTCATTACCTTCTTGGTGGAAGTAATGACCGCCAGTAGAAAGGAAAAAAAGAGATAAATAAGTCAAAATGTTGACTTGAGATTCTGACAAAAAGTCCGACTTGAGACATAAATCATTAGATAATCACTTAAATGGGGGTGTATAAAAATGGCAGATTAAAAAGACATATTTATTTGAAACACTGACTCCCCAAGTTGGTATTAGAAGATACAAAATTCAAAACTGAGGTTTAAAAAAAGCTCAATTCTGAAATAAAAGTAAATAAATGGTATAAAAAGTAGTACATTTTCACTTTTGTGTAAATTCTGAGTCACTAAGAGAGAATAATTATACCAAAAATACAAGTGTCCAAAAATTTATAAAAATACTAAGACTGATGTAGTAGCTAAAAAAATTACACAATAATAATTTCAGGTCAGACACTCTGAGCAGGTCACATGTGTGCCACAGGGCTACTTAATTCAATACAAGATAGAAAAATAAAATTACCTTTCGACCACATAATTCTGAATGGTAATTATAAAATTATCCCATAATTATTCTACTTTGAAAATGTCCTCTTTTTTTTTTTGCGATTCCCTCTGGCGATCATTTACTCTGGCTATAAATAACTCTAAATACCATTTCTCTTAATCATTGCGGGGGCAATGGCTTAATGTCTTACAACAAATAGATGCTGTAAGCCTCTGAAAATTCAAGGCTATTTTTAGCTCAGAAAACCTGCTTTTATTGCAGAGTGTTGAAAGCTTCTGTCAGAAAGTAAAACATAGTGCTAATAACATGCGTGCTCTCCACCCAGCCTATCAGTGACGTTACACAGGAGAAGAAGCGTCGAAGGCGGTGATTGACAGCACCGTTAAAACTGCACACGCAGATCTCTCAATGAACAGAGAAATGTTTTCGTTGTGGGCTTCTCTCATTGTTTTACTTTCTCTCTGGCTCTTTTTGAATCTTGTAGAGCTGATGCAAATCTTTCACCAGGAAAATTAGTGGTGAGAGAGATTGGGAAAAGGAGACTGCAGGTCAGACTTTGGTGCAGAAAGACACAGAAAGCAGTTCTAGTGATAAAGGAGTCTCTATTTTAGGGTGGGATACACACACAGAAACAAACAGACAGGATACATAGATGATAAATAGATGATTTGGTGCTGTCTGTGACAGTAGGGTCACAGACAGTACCAAAGCGTCACCTCATCCTGGTGTTCTACTTTCTCATCTCACATAACCTTCTCCCATCATATCATGTCATCACCTCTTGTCTTCCCTGCTTTCTCCAATTTTTTCATCATGTCTCTTACATTTCTCTTCTTTAGTTGTCTGTTTTTACCACTAGTTTCTTTCCTTTCCCTGTCTCATGTCTCATTCCACATCCTTTCTCATCTTCTCTGCTCCTGTGCTCTTGCTATGCTTTTTTTCCCTTTCTTTTCTATTCTTTTCTTTTCCCTGCCTTTCCTCTCCTCTCCTTCTGCTGATACTCCCAGGCTTCAGCTCTTTCAGATCGACGTCACAGATAAAGAGATGAAAGCTTCCAGCCGCAGAGCAGCAAAAGGCAAACTTCTTCATGTGGTTCTGACCAAGACCCTGGGAACTGTTGTTCTTTCAGCACTGGCTCCATAAGACAGATTGACCTCCCCTTCATATCCTCTATTTGTAGGCGGGTGCTTGTGTGTTTGAGTGGGAGATTTGATACTAAGCTTTGATGCAGCAGAGGGCTGACACAGGTGGGCTGTGCTTCTTCTTCCCCTCACTGACCCATTAACTCTCCTGGGAAGAAAAACAGAGTGAAAACGAGTGAGATGAGTGTGTTGAATTAATTTTATGTCAGTAATTAAGCAAACTCCAGTGTAAACTCCTCCAGTGGTATAGTGGCTGATGTATTTGCTTGGCAAGAAAAGGGTGCTGCTTTGATTCTAGCCAAAGACACAAATCCTTCTTTCAGGAAGGGCATCCGGTGTAAAACTCAATCTAAATCAAACTTACAACACCTTGATTCCTTTTTAGCCATTCTGTTGTAGATTTGCTGCTGTGCTGTGGGCTCATTGTCCTCTTGCATAACCCAATTTAAATTGTCCTCACATTTGAGTCTAAAATACTTGGGTATTCAGAGGAGTTCATGGTTGACCTGCTGCCCAGGTCCCGCGGCTACAAAATAAATAATGCTCAAATCATCACCCTCCACCACTGTGCTGGACAGTTTTTATCAGGTGTGTGTGCTGATATGCTATGCTTAGTTTTCTCACAACATGGTACTGTGCATTATGGACAAACTCTCCACTTTTGTTTTGTCTGTCTTAAACACATTGTTCTGCAAATCTTGTGGGGCTTTTTTTTTTCAAAAGCAGCATTGCGAACCTAAGTATGGGCAGTAGCAATTCCTTTTTAAAGAAGGAATTGTTGTAGAATTGTCACTGACATTTTTCCTAATTGGCATTGTGTTAACACACAGTTGCTTGAGTGTAATTATTAAACAGAAAGCACTTAGATGTAGAAGAAAAGTCTGTATGTGAATAGGGGAATGAGATATGTTGTATAAACATGTCTCATATAAGAGCCAGTTATTTACTTCGGCTAACTATGATCAAATGCACCTAGCTGCAACTTATCCTCCTAATGCCTGCGGTAGCAGTAAGTGTGGACTTTCTCACACAATGCATTTTGGCTTAGTTATGACAATCTAAGGTTGTATTTACCTAATCTTAAAATCTGCTAATGGCCATACTAGCTTTATGATAATCTGTTACATTAACCATTAGGATTTAAACAGAGTGCAGTTTTTTGTTTTGTTTTTTTTACCACGACTTCTAGAGAAGGTCTTCCTTATTTCAGCAAGATAACAACAAACCACATTTTGTATGTATTCCAACTGCACAGATCCATTTAAAATGATTTATTACAGCAGAACAACATAGTGGGAGTTGAGAAATTATCCTCACCTCAAAGAGGCACCATGAGGACAGCAGGAGGTGATGTCAGTGGGAGAGAGGAATGTATTTTTTCCAACTGTCAGACCTGTGACCTTTACAATAATACAGATTCTTCAGTCTTAGAGGGAGGGAATATGACATTTCCTTTTTTTTCCCTTCTTTTTTCTTGTCAGAGCACAGATGTGGAGAGTAAACAAACAAAGGAATCAAAAAATCTGAGAGAAGTGCAGCTGGAACACAAGAGGTATGAAGACCCTTTATATCTTATATCTTATGTAAAGTTAACATAAAAGCACGCAATTTGGAAGAAACAGCGCTGAGCCACTTGATGAAAGACTCACTCAATATTAAAAAATGTTAGAACTAAATACAAACTACCCATGCAAGAATGATCTCAGTAAGATTAATAGTGTGTTTTGTTCATTCCTTTTGGAACAAAACCAGTGTAGACTGGCTGGGTTGATGGATGTTAAGTGGCTGCGACTTCCACTATATTTTAGTGGGTACAGAAGTTTAAAAAGCTGTCAAACACTTCCCGCTCACTGACATTTGGAGCCTGCAGGCATGTGAAGTTGTAAAATAGAACATTTGCGAAGCAAATGTGAAGCATTTATGTGAAGCATTTTGTTAAGTTCACTATGCTTTGACAGGGTGAACGCAGCCTTTTTGGACAAGCTTGAAGGTCAAGCCAGAGGGAGCGAGAGAGAGCCAAAATTCGAAAGTACTCAGGAGGCAGAAAGTCAAGCCTCGTTGTCACACCTGAAACCAGATCCAGAACAGAGCTGCTCCGGCTGGACAGAAGAAGCTGGTGAGTTGAGACTGGACATGTGAATAACGCTTAGTGTCCTGTTTCTCACGCCTTTTTTTTTTTTTTTTTTAAGTTTGGCTCAGCACTGGTTAACCAAACTTAAATCAGACATTTGAGAAGACTTGCCCACCTCATCCTTTTTCAGTGGACTCTGACTGCCTGTTTAGTCTGTGTTAGGTGTAGGTGCTTTACATGCTTCAAAAATGTAGGTAGGAAACTATGTGTGGTACGTAGTGATACTGTAGCTCCAGGCATTCAAAACCTGCTGAAACTTGTGCTTCCAGTAAGGGGGAGCCGTAAATGCCTGTGCGTCTCTATACTGTAAGTGTGAGTAACAAAGTATTTTTCACTTCTGCCCGGCAGTTAGCACGGATGATGCCAAATATCAAACACATTTAAATGTGTGACTTAGCAGACAGGGCACTGAGAGGATCAAAGCTTGACATACGTAAACTTCTACTGTTTGTTATTACGATTCTGGCAGTCTTCGAGGTAAATTCTCTACGGGTGCTGAAGCAAGGCTAGACTGACAGCCTCTAGGCCTGGAGCCGGATAGATGTGCCAAGGGGCAATGCCGCCCTTATATAATTGCTCTGGATTGACACCTGACAGGATACAATGCAGATATGAATAACTGCTGTTCACAGCAAACAAAAGAAAACAGACTACCTATTGCACTTGAACATGTTCACCAAATGTGCTTTCTTTTTCAAATTATTGTGGTTAAAAAACATTTATTTTGTTATATTCCTAATATTTTTAACTATAATATATATAGAGAAATATATAATATTTTTAACGCATTTATTCGTATTTATTAATAAATAATACTCTCTGCAAATAGAAAGTGTACATATAATCATTTAAGAGAGAGTTACAACAGTGGGTGTCTGCAGCCCACTGTGAAACACGGTCGAGGCTCTGTCATTGTTTGGGACTGCTTTTCAGCCAGTGGAGTTATGAACACAGAAAATCTCGTCAGATGGTCACACCCTTTCTTTATTATTTGTTAAAGAATGTTATCCCATACAGAGTAACTATGTGAGATCATAATTTACAAAAATGAACATAGTGCTGTAAATAAATGAAATAATTAAATGAGACATGGAGCTTTGAAACCATAAAGACATCAAGAAAATGTTTATTGACATAATAACTCGGGCAACACGGCAGTTTTTCTCAGATTTCTGTACAATCCGACTTCGTAGGGTTTCAGATCAGGAGACTATGTCCATGTTTTAGATAAAGTCTATGGACAACACTGAGCACACGTCCATTTTAATAGTGTCATCTTTATTCAAACCTTCTGTGCCACTTTTCACTCCCTTGAAAGTAGTTTGCCTAGCGGTCCACTGGAGGGCACTCCCGAAACTCTCAGATTGACCTAATGCATGCCCTGTTGACCTCATATTCTGTTTTGAGTTAGACCACAGTGCAACGATGACAAAACTTGAACAAAGAAGCAGGAACTCCAGCAACACTTGAGAAACGAAGAACAGCTTTAATAATTGACCAACGCGTTTCGGCTTGTGGCCTTCATCCTGATGATGATGAAGGCCACAAGCCGAAACGCGTTGGTCAATTATTAAAGCTGTTCTTCGTTTCTCAAGTGTTGCTGGAGTTCCTGCTTTTTTATTTCTTTCATCTTCTCCATGCACCTTGGAAGCAGGTGAAGTTGTGCCAGGATTTTTTGCTGTGAAAACTTGAACAAAGGACAAATAAGCTAAGATCTCTAGCTTAGGAAGAGCTGAAGATGTATTGGAATCTGGTATTCGTAGTAAACAGTGTCTTCTCCTACCACTCAGTTGCTTTTCATTCTTCGCTAATTGCTGTCTGAACCCTATCTGCCAACCCTAGCCCGATGATCATGTCTTTCCACTTTGTCGGAACCTGTTTGGGTGAAGGCCTCTTCTGTCTGTCCCTCACTATTTGCCAGCCCCACTCATCAAAGACCATCAACTGAAAAAAAAAAAACACCGCCTTTTTCTCGACTTCGCCAATGAATGGTTTGGCGAAAGTGTGCCTCTTCTTCACTCTTGTTTTTATTACCCAGTCCAATAATTTGTGGTGCAGACTGTTTTTACATGCAAATGATTAATTTAGGGAATGTCTGCAACCATTCATTGCTATGGGAATGGAAACCAGCCTCGTGTAAGCTCTTACAATGTCACCATCAATGAGATTTATTAAAGAGAAGATCATTATATAAATTTTTTAGTCATGAATCTGCTAGGTTTAACAATGATAATGCCCTATTATTACTGTGATAATGGGTGTCATCATACCCCAGCAGCATGATAATGAACGATGGGGGACTCGAGAGGAATAGTTGCTAAAGTGATCAGACAGGAGAGTCTCTATGCTGCCTGAAAGAAATGACTGTAAACATTAGAATCCCCCTTTCCTTTGTTTGACTATATTATTAACAAAATATCTAAGTAAATCAACATTTTGGGGATTGGCTCTAGAGCTTTTGGTAACCAATCATGTGTACAAATGTTCTGCAAAACAGATTGTGCTAGCTGAAAAAGAAAATATTAAAACATGGTATGATAAGGCCTCCAGCTGTACATGAGAAGGAGAGAAAGTATATTTCAGGACAATCAACAAGCCATCTTTCCACAGGGGTCTCAAGAGAACAACAAATTATACTTTATGTGTATTCTTTCCTGTGTGTTTTCCAGACCCACGGGCTGCGTATGACCAGGCCCTGATGAAGCTCATCAAGAGCTTTCCAAACTGTGACAGAGACTTCCTAGAGGACATCCTTACCCAGTGTAACAGGGATTACGAGGAGGCGTCCACACTACTTATCAGCACACTGAGTTGAACTTCATGTATTATAAATTCTTTCCCCCATAAACACAACAATTTACAACAGTTCCTACAGGCATCTAGAGGGGAAAGAGTTAATGAAGGAGCTGTTTGTCCTTAATTTTCTGTTTGAAACTTTAGGCCATGGGCCAAATAAGCATATTTACTCAGGGTGAAGATGGTAGAGAATTGGCAAAGACAAAGTTTATCTACTTTGATGGTGGATCAGTATACAAAGCAGTAGGGACTACAATGCATTAGACTCCTCTGAAAACATACCTACATAATATGTGCTCTATGGGATCTGTTTTTGATTATGCTATTAATCACTGAGTGTTTGGTGTTGTGTATCTGTCTGCATTCAGTAGTGAGTCATGTTGTGGTTTTGTCTTGACATCGAGTAGAATTGATGCTCGTTTTTACCAGTTTGGTTAAAGGTCTTCGCAATGACTCAAAATCTTCAGCTCATATTTGGAGCTCTTGATTAAATCAGTGTGTGCAAATGGAAGAAAGCACTAGCAACATGCATGATGCTTTTTGTTCTGTTTTATAATCAAAGTTGTGTGCGATGTATCTATAGTAGGAAAATAATATCTAAGTATGTCATTTTTGACTTTAGAAAATTGTTCTACCACATTGTGCCAATCGGGACAGAAACCTACAAAAATGACATTTTTCCAAAGAAGTCCAATTATCCTTTTTTGAAGCCGAGGTGTTTTTGTAGAAAGCCTTTGTTATTAGTTTCAGTTCAAAGTCAAAGTTGTTTTAAGGGGGCTGCAGGGAAACACTGTTTGGTTGAATGTTCATCAATGTTTACATTCATGTGTTGTAGCCATTTCATCCCTTTGGTTCTCATCAGTGTGTTACACAGTGGGCAGTGAGCTGCTGCTGGGGCAGTAAAATTTAACCTCATAACATCAATGAACTGAACAGCACAGGTGGTTATAACCTGATGGCGGCAACAAAAGAACAAAGGGCATTGCTCTCAACACGAGGGGCTGAAAATCCCCTTTTACTAAAGCATGAAGTCATGAAGAGTGCTACAGTGTTGATGTCATCAGGAAATGTCTTCCCTTTGGAGAACACCAAGAAATCACATATTACTGCAGCAGTTTTACACTTAGTCATGAAGGTAGAAAGATGTTGGTGATGCATTTAAATTTCAGTGAAAAATATTTACTGTTTGGTATACCCCTAAATAAACTCATCTATTTAAATCAAAGTCAGTAACTTTTCATATCACAGATATCACAGTTTTGTATTGTGCATTTCAATAGTATATCAAAAAAGATCACAGAGACATAGAGCGTAAAGCTGCTCATATTCTAGTTTATTTACTGCTAGCAAGTGAGCTAGCAGTCACACATTCCTTTGCTGGTACAATTGTCATAGTAAGAATATCCAATCATCACAAGGCTCATTGGCTAATGACTTGTTACTGACAAGTCATTAGCCAATGAGCAAGTGTAATATGCCATTGATATTTCTCCTTTTTGAAACATGATATGACCAAGATTTACAAAATAATTTATTTTATTCAATATGATTCAAAATAAGTGGCCAAGATATAAACTTAGCACCAAAGTGTTTACAGAGGTAAGGAAAGAAGACGATTTTTGCAACCATAGCTATCGCCCTGTGGATTTCAGGAAGTTTCAGGCTCTTCTGCCCTGGCGTAATTTTTTTCAACCAGGTAGCTATGTCCATTTTTTTCACTGTCCATGCAAGCAGCTCAAGCAGATCCCCAGATCAGTTCAACAACAGGTGAGTTCAGATCACCCCATTCAAAGTGAATACGAATTGAGAGTGTTGATGCCTGAAATGCATCCATGTAAATCCTGCCTAAGCATCATTATATTTGTTGCATTCTCTCCAGGCAGCTCCAGCATTTAAACCACACAGGGTATTTCCAGTTGTGTGAATGCCTCTGAAGTGGACCATTTCCTGACTTACCAAGACCTCTCCTTCATCAAAGACCTTTAAAAAACTAATTAAATGGATACCATTGTTGAATCCATATGTTGGGCATGGATCTAAGCTAGAACGTGATTAGCCTAATTTAAAACCTGAGAAAGGAAGAAAACTCCACAACTTGTCATGTTAATTAGTGAGCCAGCCAGGCTAGCTCTTTTCCCGAGTTTACGGTCCTTGTGCTATACAATCAATCACTCACTCAAACCTTTATTTGTTACATGCAAAGTTTACACCTGCAGTGAAATTAGACGCTAAAGGAATGCAGTACATACATTTATAAATAGAAATATGCTCTGCCTAAAATGTATTATTTCAATTACAAAACGTTATAATTCACTTGTAAAACCACAAAAAAAATTGCAACCACTCAGTCATATTTGCATATTTATTTAATCCCCAAATCTGTTTTCTACAACAGACTGTGTTAAAGGCTGCTTAAAGGAACAGCTGGATTAAAGTTTTTTTGTTTGAGTGCCGGTTTATTCTGGGTGGGGAATGATAAGGTTAGATCATAATGTGCAGCAGTCACAAATACAGTAAGAAAATGTTTTTGGAAAGCCTTGAGGCCTTTTGAGTGTATCACTATCAAGAAAACAGGAAAAACCTTGAAATGATCTGGTTACGTACTTGTCTGTGTGGGTGAGAGGTGGGGAAACACCACTAATATGTCGCCTAATCAATACAGTTCAGTGAACATCTGTGAGCTGATGAGACACTGGTGTGGGAAGGTGATGTCTCCTCGGGCTGTGTGGATCTCTAATGGGACTGTTCGCTCACATCAAATGTAAACAGCAGAGAGCAGATCATAGCAGTACATTAACAGTTATCTAGACCAAAACATAAAATGGAAGTATGTGGAATGATTTGTTTTACTTTGGAAAGTAATAAATTAGTCAACCTGCTGCTTGGAAAAGAAACTAGATGTCTTTTTGTGAGTTGCAGGGTCGTGCACTTTATGATATCATATATACGGAAACATTGGGTATTGGGCAATCTTTGTGTCTGCTGCAATGAATTAATGTCTGTTTAAGACTGGCTTCTTGAGAAAGAAAAAAAAAAGGCAGCGGCATTAGTCATTCGTTCAGACAGCTGAAAACAACTGTGTCTATTTTCAGTGCCAAAGCAGAAGGTAGCGTGACTTTTTTATTAGAGAAGGGTGCTTGGATGAATGGATGGGCACGCAGAGTGCATGACTTCAGCTCCAAAGACATGTCAGGTTGGTTCACACTTTTGACAAATATCACGGGAAACACCAAAGCAAAACAGAAAGTTAATTAGGGAGAACATTTTACCCAGCTGTCTGGTCGGCCAGTTTATATTTGCAAAACGTTTCTTACATTTAGTCACAACTGAACTCTGTGTTTAGCTGATACACTGTAACTAAAACAGATTAGCCAGTCAGTCATATAACAATTACGTCTTTAAGGGTATTGTTTGAGTTCTACAGCAGTCACGCATGTAGTAGATGAAGAGGTAAATATTTTGCCCAGGAGTTGGAGATCCTCCTAGTCAGCCATTCATTGGCCCTAGATGTATGTGTATTTTCTCCATGTGCTTGGCTGGTTTCCTCCCACAGTCCAAAGACATGCAAGTTTGGTTAAATTGTAATTGCAATTTGGCCATTCTAGCTCTCACTCTGTATGTTAGCACAGCTTTGAAATGATATAGACTCTGTATAAAATAGATGTAGGCTCTGTTTTGGAGGAAGAAAGGAAAAGAAAGAAGGTGCATCTGGTGAAGTGAATGTGCTGAAAGGTGAGCCTTTACAACAGGCTCCATTGCTGAATTCATGTTGTGAAGTAGTTTTTGGCTCTAGACATGGCCAAGGGGTGGATGTGAAGGAGAAATCGAGGAACACTGCATGCACATAAGGTAGCGACTTGTCAGTCGCCACCCAGAAGCATACCTCACTTTATTGTCCTTTTTGAACAATAAAGATTTAATGTAGACCATAATTTGCAAAATGAACATGAACAACAAGTTGTATTAAGTAAGACTCTAAACTAATGACTGAGACCACAAACTCACCAGGAAATTGTTTACTAAGGTCAAGGATTGTTTCAGTGTAAGTAGCATATAGGTCTGAAAAGTGAAACAAGTGAAGAAGTACCTTAAACCTGCATTCTTTCAAATGGCCAGCAGAGGGCAACTCCTCTTTTTGCCAAAAGAAGTCAGACTACAGAAGTTGTGGACTCCTCTGCTCTGTAACCTCAGTAAACATTCCTGATGTGTTTATAAGCTCAGTTATTTCAATTATTATTTCATACAACATTATCATGTTGTATGAACAAAAAAAGTATTACGTAATGCTTATTTTGTAATTTATGCTCATTATAAGGGACGGGGTGACATTTATTGACTTCTATCTTGTTAACTTGTCAGTCAAAATACCTACATAATGGTGACGCCACGGAAGCTATCTCCACCTTTTATATGCAGCATATGGTTTGCAGGAATTCAGTAACAGTGCCATATTCTCGTTCAGTGGTCTTCACTTGGCTACTTCAGTTTTTAAGGCAGATTAAAACTGTAGGGTAGAGTGTGCCATATAATATAAAGTGTACAATTGAATTGAAAAACAGAAGTAGCATGAGTATGATTAAAGATTAAGATTAAATTATGATTACGATGCAGACAAAGTTGTAGAATGACAGCTGACAAACTGATAACTCCCAAGGCCACTCCCAATAAAAATGAAAATAAGCATTAAAGTTCAACCATAAAAACCAAAAAGCTTTTAAGTGAAATAAGAACTATACATGAAATACATTAAACATTTTTTTACATATCTTGTGTTTGTCCACATAGCATGCTATAATGTGGGTAGAAAGCAGGGAAGGGGACCCCCAATCCTACACTTTTATTTTATTTTATTTTTTTAAATGCCTCACACGGCAGTGCAGGGCCCATTTAAAATGTGTGGCTCAAAAACCTTGTAAAACATTTACGTTATCATAAGTCAGAAGTGGCAGCCTTATTTTGCTGCCTCCAAAAATACACTGTTATGTAGTTTTCATGCCCGATTGGCTTTAACTCATGATACACAGTGACACTGTTTTAGTCATCCAATCACGGTAAATCTTTGCATAACTTTAACCTTGTAATTTCAGTCAACCAACACAACACATAACCTCAACCACAGCCCTGATAGCTTCATAAAAAAGACTCCTATGAGTCATTTTGGCCGTGACAAATGACCTACTTTGGACTATAGGTATGAGTGCATGTTTCTGATCCTTGTGTGTGGAACAATTGTTTTTCAAGAGCAGGAGGAAATCAGAAACAGACAAAGGCTTGTAGCAGGGGAGGTTTGGTCCAGCAGGAGAGACGAAGAAGGGGGCAGGTGCAAGAGCAAAGGGATTCTGTCCCAGAGCTTCAAAGCAGAGAGTTTTTTCCAGCATATAATCCAAATTGCACAAAAGAAACACATGTTTTGACACACATGTGCTGAGATGATACATGTAGAGGTAAATACGCTAAACTCCCACATCAGTATCCCACTGGAGTCAGGGATACTGATCCTTTCCTGTCTGGTTGCCGGCATTGGTATACTGTTATTGTTGAACAGAGATGAGTCAGAGAACACTGTGTGCACAGGAAGAACTGCCTTTTCACTCTCATGCTAATACTCTTCATGCAGGTCTTGGGTTTCCGTTTGTTGGCCGCTAGGTGTGTACTGCAAGCCTGCATGCATTTGTGTGTGTGAGTGAGTGACTCCAATGATATCAGATATTTATTTGCATAACTTCAAAGCCTTGAACTTCGGATTTATTATCTACATGCATTTCTTTAAGGCTTCCCAGATGTTAAAATTTTAGTCTGTTTAAATAGGGGGAATTTATATGAATTTTCACCTCCATTCTTGGACTCTGCTAGAGCAGTTTAGCATCTTTCACAGTTCAAAATAATCCTTATTTACTATATACTGAGCCTTGGTGCAGCCCGTAGACAGTATATAAAAGATGGTTGTAGATAGGATAACATCATTCATTGGTTAGTGAATTTCTTTTATGAAACCTCAAGCTATTTTTTGCCATTGCCATGCTGTTGTTTGGAGTCCAGACGTGATGAGCAAGGGGGGGATCTAACTGTGAAGTACTACAGGGAAATTACAGTCTCACTGGCCAGCTTGTGACTGACAAGATGTTAGGCAATGGGCATACCCTGATTTCCTAATTTATCTACCTTTCTGACACTCGTAATAAGCATAATTTACAAAATAAACCTAATATGAGAGTAGCAATTGGCACCAGAAAGTGTTTACTGAAGACAGATACAGAACAGCCCGCAATTATTTGCCCATCCATCCATGCGCTTATCCTTTTCAGGGTCGCAGGGGGCACTGGAGCTTATCCCTGCTGTCATAGGGCAAGAGGCAGGGTACACCCTGGACAGGTCGCACACACAGAGACAGACAACCATTCGCGCTCACATTCACACCTATGGGCAATTTGGATTAATCAATTAACCTATCCCCACAAACTGCATGTCTTTGGACGGTGGGAGGAATGGATGGGCACGCAGAGTATGACTTCAGCTCCAAAGACATGTCAGGTTGGTTCACACTTTTGACAAATATCCCCACAAACTGCATGTCTTTGGATGGTGGGAGGAAGCCGGAGTACCCACGCAAACTCCACACAGAAAGACCCCGGCCTGATGGTGGAATTGAACTCAGGACCTGCTTGCTGCGCGGCAACAGTGCTAACCACCGTGCCACCATGCTGCCCATTATTCATACGCTTTAAATCTATTCCAATGACTATGAGTCTATTGCAGCTCTTGCCATAAGCCTTTCGTCCTTGTACAATCATTTTTTAAAAATTCACCCACATTGCTGCCAATTAGTTGAACTTGTTCCTGGTGGGTGTTGGACTCCAATAGGCCTGCCCTTTGTCATTAATTCTGTTCATAATTTTCATCGATAGAATTTCATGGAGCGACAAGTGGTGGAAAGCTTCCACTTTGGTGGCCCAGAATCTCATATCTGCTTTTTGCAGTTGATGTGGTTCTGTTGGGTTCATCATCAGCTTCAAAGCCAAGTGTGAAGTGGTGTGAAGTGGTAGGAATGAGAATCAGCACTTCAGTACCCTCCTCCTTTTAAGAACAGCTCCCAAATGTCCTAAACCAAAAAGAAGAGTCCAACTTGACCCAGGCAGTTGGAACTGGTCACGACCGAGGGAACTAGTCCAAAACCAAAAACAGGGAGCAAGCGAGTCCAAAAACAAAGAAAGTCCTGGCATATGACACCATAGCCAGCAGCGCAGTTGGCGCAGTTCTGGAGGCTGCCCGTGGGGTCAGGGGCAGAGACAGTGCAGGTAATGGGGCTGACCGCATGACCAGCGGTAGAGACGGAACAGTTCAGGAGGCCGGAGGCAATAGAAACACTAGGAGCACAGACCTCTGGCTCGAGCGGAGCAGGACCAGGAGGTGGAGTGCAGACCTCTGGAAACTCTTTGCCTATGGACAGGAACAGGTGCAGGAACATGCTGGACAGCAGCTGACCCCACCTAAGGAACTGGCATGGGTGCTGGGACGGACTGGGTCTCATCCTGTGAAATGGAATAGCTGCAGGGACTTGCTGAACACCAGCCACCCTCACCAGAGGAACTGGTATGGGTGCTGGAGAGAGCTGGGTCCAAGCCGCCCTGGGAGCAGGAACAGGTGGAGGAGATGGCTCAGGTGGAAGAACAGTCTTAGAAACAAGCAAAGGCAGGGCCCAAAGTCTTCAGAGGGAGCCCCAGAGGGCAGACAGTCATAGTAATCACAAGCTTGGAAACAGAACCAGTCTTTTCATACTCTAGCACAAGTGAAAGTAGTCAGACTTTGAACACTAACTTTAGGGTCACTAGCCCAGCCTCTTTGCAGACTGATTTAAAATAAGGCAAATAATAGGTTGACTCAGATACACATTGCACTGGTTCAGGGTTGTGTTCAGAAATGAAGTCTCCTTACCTCATGGATGGAATAATGGATGGATGGATGGAGAATTAACCCCACTGTCGGCCATTAAAAAGATTCAAGTTCAAGGCACTTCTACTATATCCAACTTTCATATACACTTTACTGTGCAGCAGAAACAAGCTGTTCTAGTTCACTCCGCATCTTACTTCTGATTGGCTGCAGCTTGCAAGGAGAAGGTTTAAGCAGCAGGTGGGCGGAGTTTATGTAGTCACAGCCACAGCTGTTTTCATGAGATACCCAAATTAAGCATGTCTACAAAGCCAAGAGTAGAAAAAAATGGTCACAAACAAGCGACATTAGTAGTCTGAAGCCTGAGTTTTTGGCACACAAATATTATTTGTACACGTACTAACCACATTATTTGAAACTTTAGCCATGTTTAATATGAACATCCAGCACTGTAACTATGTATAAAAAAAAAATAAGGAAAACATCACAGGTCCACTTTTAGGAATTAAGTTGAGGTTTTTGTTAGAATGTCTTTCTTTCCAGTTGTTTTACCTTCAAGCAGTTGTCAGAGGACCACCCAGCCATTGTTTCGGAGGATGAGCTGTCCCCAAAGGAAGACCATTACCTCAGCAAATGGCAGAGCTACACAGACTAACACACACAAGCATGGATGCAGAGGCCTTCAAACATTTGGGAGACTCAGAGCTGGGGGATTCCCAGAGGGTGGTTCACAGTCAGAATGAGATCACTTCATGCTGTAGTGCTCCACACACACACTCACACACCCCAAAACTTCTGGGTGAAAAATACATTGAAATATGTGCACTTGAGATACACCCCGACAGTTATACACAGCCATAAAGTTCTGGAGAATATTAAATATCGGTTTGAAAAGCATAAAGCATCTTGATATGTTGGAAAACACCTCCATTTGTTTTTATGGCTCTGGAGATTGGTTATATGAAAGACTATTTCACATCAAATTACAATGTGAGCTCATGCGTGTTAAGGTCACACATCAACTTTGCTTTTCTGCTGCAGAACTGCTGTCTGCAGGCACAGGAAGGTGAATCTGCACGTCCAATCAGTCAGCCAGACAAGAAAGAAAGAAACATTGTATCAGAAGCTTGTTAGCTACATTGCATAACTCACACTCAAGAAATTATGTAAACTGCAAATCATGCAATATAAGGTCACATAAAAAGGTAAGAAAAAGAATGATAACTGTACTGGCGTATTCATAACTGTAAGCTATGCTAATAGCAACAACAGACCACAAACCTCCGCCAAGGCAGATCACTCTGAGCAGTATTTACTTTGAAGGAAATAATTTAGTATTTTGTATATATTAATTTGGTTTTCTTTGTTCTTTTTAAACATACTTTAAGAAGTTTGTAGTGCAGTAAAGATAATACAAGGGGAGCAGTACAAATATTTACTTTAATTACAGAAACCTTCTGAAACAGGTATTAATTTGTAAATAACTGGAGATGAATGACTACAGCTTATGAAATATTATACTGCAGTATATTTCTACCTAGGCAGCTAATTCACTTTCTCTTGACAATATTTTCTTTAAACATAGAAGACATTGTGCGGTCAACCTGAAACGTAACAGTGAGGTCAGAGGTCAAATCTGACATGACATTTGGACACAAACTATAATGTGATGTTTAGAATCCCCATATAACAATATCACTTTATAAATATTACCACTACAAATAAAGGCTGTGGATAAAAGACACTTTATGAAAATTTGACCTTATTTGACCTTGAATAAGAGGTCCAAAGTAAGTGATATTTAGAATCCTCATATATTGTTCCCTCTATGCCTAAATGTCATAAATGCAAAAAAATGGCAGTAAGCTCTGTTTAGCATTATTATCAATTTTACCTTCAGATCAATCTTTTGATCTTTAAAGAGAGGTCAGAGGTCAATTAAGAATGGATATTTTAAATCTTTATTGTATGTTGACAATATACACCCCATTTGTAAGAATCATACTGTCTAGGTTATAAGGCTTTGTCAATTTTCAACCAATAAATCATTAAGTTGACCTTCAAAAATTTAAATTGTCCATTAACATGAGCCCACTGTACACACCTACAAAGTTTTATCAGAATTTGATTTGCAGACAGAAAGAATAACACACACACACAGACACATTAACATAAAATCCAATTTTTTATTTTTAAATATCACATTGTCCATACACTACTATTTTGATACTCTTGACTCTAGTGATATAAATAATTAAAAAAATGAAATAATCTAAGCATATGCATGCAGTAGTGTCATGTTGTGTCATGTTGTGTAGTGATGTCTCGATAAAACAAGGTTTTCTTTGTAAAGTTTTTTTTTTATATCAGCCTCCTAAAATTCTGCCACCACCACAATACACAGAATTGGCGGGAGGGGGGGGGCATACTTGCATTTGTAAAACATCAGCAGCAATGGTTCTTCCCAGAAACAAAATCCTGGTTACACTGGCTAATCCACAGACCTCACTGGACAGCTTGCAATGGGACTATTTCTTCAGTAGAAAGTAGTTCCAATGAAAACTGTTCACAATGAGGTCTGTGGATTATCCTGAGCAACCAAGACATTCTTTCTAGAAATAGATGTTCCTCTTAAGTTTTTCAATTGTAATTTTTCAACACTTTAAACACCGCAAGCAGAATTCCAGTCACCTCCATTGTATCGGGGGTGGTGATGGAAAACTCGCTGGATATTTCAAAACTTCAGTACATAAAACCAAAACTATCTGCATCGTTTGCTGTAAGTAAGATGTTTTTGGTGTTAGTTTGTGTGTGTGTGTGTGTGTGTGTGTGTGTGTGTGTGTGTGTGTGTGTGTTACTGAAATACTGACCGTTTAAATTATTTGTACCTGATGCGTCAAGTTGTAACTGGCTGCGTTTGGCCAAAGATACAACATAAAATTATTTACGGATCCAGGAGACAAGTCTGACACTGTGCAGTCTGGTTTTGATAGCACCCTTCATGCTCCTGTTAGACTTTACTTTTGGGGCGTTGTGTTGTGAAGTCTTTACTAACTGTCATAAAACATTTCCTACTGTGAGGAATGAGAGGTATATTTCAGGGTGCCGCTAAACCTCAGACTGACCTGGGAAAAGCATGCTAGTCCTGGAACTCAGTCATGTAAAGATCAGCTAAAAATGTTTGAACACATGCATTCAAATAGACATACACAGGAATGTGTGCATGCAATGTGCAAACGGACACTCCTGTTCTTACTTTGTATCCCTCCTCCCTCACTCTCTTTCTCACACATGCACACACGCACATAATATGCACTCACAAACAATGTCAAACCACTACTGAGTCACTTTGCTTCCTGAGGGAAAAATTGGCTCCACAAGGAGGGCAGTGAAGGCACTCCTCGCCTGTTGGCTGATAGCGCTGACAGCAGCACATGTCTTGTGTGTTCCCATACCCTGTGCTCCACTCTGCTCACACGGCATTCGCGCCCTCAAAATGTGAAGTACTTTACAAAGAAGAAATAGGCAGATAGTAAGATTTTTTTTTCCATCATGCAACAACATCCTCATTTGGATTTGATTCTTTCTGAAGCAGAACACTGAGCAAACATCACATTTTCAGTATTTAAAATATTTTCACAGTACTATGTACTGGGCAGCATGTACAGTGGTTAGCACTGTCACCTCACAGCAAGAGAACATTCTGGGTTTGGCTTTGGGCCTTTCCCTGTGGAGGTTGCATGATCTCCTTGTGTCTATGTGGGGTTTTTTCCCAGACATCCAAAGACATCCATGCAAGGTTAACTGTTTGCTTTAAACTGGTCTAAATGTTCATATTGCATTAGTCACAACATTAACCTGTCCAGGGTGTAGCCTTCATCTCAACCAATGACCCTAGGCATGGATACACTACTCTCCTAAGCCTGGTTATATAAGCGTACAAGAAAATGTATGGGTCATATATTATACACATGTTCCTGGCTATTAATTTACTAGTTGATAAAATAGGAGCAAAAAAATCTGATTTGGGACTAATCTAGAAGTCATAAAAAAAACATGAAACAATCAACATCCGATTCTAAAATACACATTGCATGTGTAGTTAAGAACCATTTGATTCTTTAATAATTAAATCATATTTGACATGTTGGGCAGCACCATGGTGTGGTGGCAGCAGTGCTACCTCACTGCAAAATATTTCTGGGTTCAAGTCCACCATCTGGCCAGGGACTTTCTGTGTGGCGTTTGCGTGTTCTCCCCTTGCCTATGTGGGTTCTCTCCAGGTACTCCAAGACATGCTGGAGCCTATCCCAGCTGTCTTAGGGAGGGAGGCGGGGTACAATCATATGATTGCAAACAGTAGCTAACAGTGGCAAAAACAGCAGCACTACTGGCAGTTTAGAATATTCTCAAGAGCTCCTGTACCGGTTAGGCATTGCTCGCTTTTTCATGACACTGGACTTAACCAAGGGCCACTGGCAGATTCCCTTGTCTGTGGAGTCCAAGGAAAAAATGGCCTTCTCCGCTCCGTATGGTTTGAAGTTATTTGTCACATTTCTGTTCGGCTTGTTTGGAGCCCCAGCCACCTTTCAACGCCTCATGGAACAGGTGCTGCACTAGTAAGCTGCTTATGCTGCCGCTTTTTTGGATGACATCATCACCTGGGCGGACCATGTGCAGAAGGTGGCTGCAATCTTAATAATGTTAATTATTATAATAATTAAATTATATAATTATAATAATTAAATTATTCTTACAGTTTTATGCTTTTGCATGCTTTTATTGTGACATTTGTCTGGCTTGTTTCCCAGAGACTCCTCATCCCCTTTATCACTAATTTTACACACCTGTGAGAGTTCATGCCCTGGAAAGACTCTGGCATTGACAAATCAGGGTGAGCAATTTGGCCACCGAAGGCCAATAAGAGGGTCTGGCGGGAGGATGAGAGCAGAGTCATGGGGTGGTGAACGGCGGCATGGTGACTGCCATGTAGAGCGGTTTTAATTGATAGGTTGACACGATTGGAACTTTTTTGTTTTATTGTTTTTATATGTTTAAATTTTTGTTGTCCCTGGCCAGGGTTGTTTCATTGCTTGCTTTTGTGTTAAATAAATTGTATTTTAGCAACTTAGTTTTATTTCTCTACTGCCTTGGCTCCCCCACTGCTCTTCCTGTTTTAGAAGGGTTTCCCTTCTGATAGAACCACGTGACAAAAATGTCTCAAGTAGAATTTTTGGGTATCTGTACTTGTACTTGAGTATTTCTAACAGTTAATTCTTCTATTTTACATGAATTTCTCTACTTTCTACTACTTACATTGTCAAAACAGGCTTGCTACTTTAGGTTTAAGATCTTTAAGGGGAGCTGTTATTTCATGTCACTGCACACTTTCTTGTCATCTGATTGTTGGGGTTTTCTCTTTATTATTTTAGTTGTCACTTCAGCTTTGCCACTTCCAATCTGGCCTCCTGTGTCTTTTTTGGTATCACTGTCTCCTAACCATACATTGTAGCAAGTTTCTTTACAACCTTTAAAATCTTCTATGAAACACCATGGCAGACCCGAAGCCATATTTGTGCTTTGCAGCATACTTTATTTGCACACAGTTGCTGAATGTACATACGAACAGCTGCAGCATCCTACCTGCCAGCCGACAAATTCCCAACACCAACAACAAACACAGAACAACCAATGCTGGACCTGGCGCCCCCTGCCCCGGGTCCAGCGATAGGGCGATGACAGCTCGGGAGGCTGGCCACTTCTCCAACTGCGACAGCGAAGCTGGTCCAGCGGTCGGCCGCGTGGCAAGCAGTAGCTGCACGGCATCGTGGCTCACAGGCAGCCAGGTTTGCATCCGGCGCCCGGGACCATGAGGCGCTCCGGCCTCAG
Source organism: Oreochromis niloticus (assembly GCF_001858045.2). Taxonomy (NCBI): domain Eukaryota; kingdom Metazoa; phylum Chordata; class Actinopteri; order Cichliformes; family Cichlidae; genus Oreochromis; species Oreochromis niloticus. The sequence goes on along the minus strand of NC_031987.2, from coordinate 31,695,191 downwards.
GTGGAGGTGAGGCCGGTCTGGCCTCACCTGGCTTACATGCAGGCTCCCCTGGCACGGGAACCACCGTGTCCTCGTGCGGCTCCTCCACTGCTCCCGGCTGGAGCAGCTACTCGCACGGCTCCTCCAGTGCTCCCGGCTGGAGCAGCTCCTCCACCTATGCCAGGCGTGGACCCTCGCGCACCTCCTCCACCACTCCCGGCTGAGCAGTTCGCGGACACTGTAGTTGCTCCGCGGCCCTCCTCCGTGGAGGCGGGACAGGTGCAGGCAGTTGCCGGGCACAAGCCGCTCCCACCCAAGGAGCGGAGACACAGACTGCATCTTGGCTGATTGCACCCTGGGGGCTGGCACGGGTGCCCCTTCACTGCCAACGCTGTTGGGGAACGCCGGTGGGAGCGGCGGCGGTGACAGCCCGGACCGGATCCGAGCGGCCAGCTACTCAATCAGTGCCAGATGACGCTCGGTCCGGTCTTGCAGCTCTTCCCACCGGTGGCGTGACACACTCCCTCTTCTTTCTAGTGTATACTTCTACCTCTTTGGGCTCTCTTCAACTTGCTTACTACTACTTCCTATTCTCACTACAGATCATAATGTTGTTGGCAACAGTGTTGGTCAAGTTACTTGAAAAAAGTAATTAGTTACTAATTACTGATTACTTCTGCAAAAAAGGAATCCCGTTACTTTACTGATTACTTATTTTCAAAAGTAATTAGTTACTTAGTTACTTTTTAAAAACATGATACACATGCTGAATACGTAATAAAGGAATAGACCTTTCAGCCCGATTCTATTTTTTATGCATAATCCATCATATAAAATTGAATGAAATGTAAACCTTTCTAAAAATTGTTTTATGAGTTTTGTTCTTTTAATTTTATGCACATTGCTTTAAGCAAAAATGAAATTATGTGCAACTGTCTGTGACTTGAAGAAATTTGTTTAACCTCCTAAGACCCGAACTCTTTCACAGCATGCATTTGCAATTTCTCTTTGATATTTGGGCATATTGGGGCCTAGGAGGTTAACATTTAAACCTTTTTTCTGCATATTCCAGCATATAAAATTCAATAATGTTTTGTGTTTACACTCACTCTTTCAAATAGATGTAGAAACACAGCAAAAAATAAAATAAAATCAAAGATTCAGGGGCACTAAGTCCTGTCACTCTTAAATATATTTTCACCTGTTTCCACACTGTTTCATATTCCATATGTACGGGGTACAACCCCCCTTGGTCGTGGCACTAAATACTTCTTTAAGACACTCCTGCTCGCCTGGCCACGCCCCACAGCTCACGTATAAATCAGCTGTGCAGACGTGACATCGGTGATTGTTTGATCTCCACTTGTGTTGCGCGTGTGAGTGACTTTTCTTCGAGAGTGCTGTGTGTGTCTGCGTCCGTGCGTCAGGAGCCTGTTTCGGCAGCCTTCCTGGGCGCTAGCCTCTCCCCTGTCATTTCCCTTAGCTTGGTTCCCCTTAGCTTTCCCTCGGCCCCAGTCTCCCCTAGTTGGTCTCCCGTGGCCCGGTTCCATCGCCGATCAAGCTGGCATCTGTGTGTGTGGCAATCGGGCTGTGTTCCCTCGGCGTCTTGCCCGCTTCGCACCGCTGGGACCTCGCTGTGCTTCGGCCGGTGAGTGAGCATTTTCCAGTCTTTTAGCCTGTCTGGCGTTCGCCTGCAGCTCGGGTTAACGCAGCCAGCAGGACCTCGGCTGCAGTAGGAAAGATGTCAGAGTTCCAAGCAAACGCTTTCACCTGTCAGCAGCTGTGACACAGAAGCAAATAAACAGTGAAAGGGGAATTTAGGTTGCGGCTCTTGCCGGCTACCTGTTAGCATTTTTTCCTTGAAGATGGGCACGAGCATGGTGCTGTGCATGGGCAAAAAAAACAAAAGACAAAAGAAGCCCAGAGCATGCTTTGCTGATTAGAGAACCCCACCTGCCCATCTGCCTCCCATCTGGAGGTAGACTATCAGGAGGCGGTTGTTGAAGAAGCTTCCATCCTCTCCATCCTCACCCACATGTCCCTGGGCTGCCCCCTGCTGGTCCCCAGGGCCAGATGGGTCCCTTCAGCTCATGACTGGAGCATGCCGGGTGTGAGAACTAGCCCTTCCTGAGGTCCCATCTAGTAAAGGGGACCTCAAGGTTGATGATGTCATGCAGCCACAGCGCCTCCTATCCCAGTTGCTGCTGCTGCCTGGTCTAGTTGCAGGCAGTTGAGTGCCCTGCCTCCTAGCATTTATGGTCCCCTGCCCACAGATGGTTGCTGCCATGCATGGTGGGAGTAGATTGCCTTTGGCCCCTCCCCCAATAGCCCCACCCCTGGTCCCTCTGGATGCCCCTTTGGGCCCTCCCTGGGCAGGGCTGCATGCCCTAACAGGGGCATGAGGGTAACTGATGCCCTGCTGGTGGCCATTTTTGTCGCTGGGGACACGGAGAGCCCTCCCCCATCCCGTGCCTCTCAGGCTAAAATGGGGATGATGGCTGCAGTGTTCCCTCCCATGGCCCCACCTCTGTGAGGCCTGGGCTGGTGGAGGTTGATTATTGTGAGGTGGATGTTGAAGAAGCTTCCATCCCCTCTAGCTGCCACTGGAGTGGGGCCCGGATGGATGGACCCATGGACTGGATCCCCTGATTTCCGGGCCCCTCCCACAGTGTTCCCTCCCATGGCCCCACCTCTGTGAGGCCTGAGTTGCTCCAGTGTCTCATTCAAGCTGCTCCCCCGTCTGTGAACAGCGTGGGGCGGCTGCTGAGTTGGGGATGGACCTTGGGTTTGCATCTCTAGCTCAGCCCTCCTCTCAGCGGCTGCGCTGCTGCTGCAGGCTGTGTTCCTCTGGTGTATTGCCCGTGGTTCGCTGGTTTACATGTCACTTTGACCTCGCTGTGTCTGGCACGTCAGCCAGCGAGTGTGTGTTCTCCAGCCTGCAGCGCTGGCTCCCTGTCTTGTGTTGCCCATGTGTCACGGGCTACACAGCCAGCGGGCGCCCGCTCAGTGAGCTGACACTTCCCAACTGTCCGCAAGTGTCTCGTTGGGCCCACTCTTGCTGGCCCCCTGTCTGTGGGTGGCGCAGAGTGGCTGCTATGTCCTGGTGACGAACCTTGGGTCGCTCCCCACTTTGGCCCTCAGTGGACTGAGCCACCAGCCCCTCCCCTGTCGTGGGATGGTGCAGGTCAGCTCCTCAGCTCCTAGGACAGGCCTTGGGCCTCGTCCTAGCTCGGCCACCCACTGAGTGAGAGGCTCAGAGGCTCTCTGTGCCACTGCTTAGTGCCAGGCGGGGATCTGTCACGATTCGGCTTCTCCAGCCAGCGGCTCCGACTCCCGTCTGGACCATCGTCCGCATGTTGTGGGTTTCTGTCATGGTGATAGCCAGCTGCCGTGCTCGAGTGGCTTGGTAGGCTATGCTCCCCTGGTGTATTGCCCGCATTCGCCGGCTTACACACCAGTCAGACCTCGTTGCGGCGAGTGAGAATTCTTCAGCCTAGTGTAGCCAGCTTTCTGTCTGGCAATATGTCATGTAGAGGATCATCAGGAGGTCCTTTTGTCCCTCTTTGGGGGGATACTCAGACGGGGTTTAAATCTGGGACTCTCCACCATTTGACCCTAGAACTGAAGAAGCTTCTCGGATGAGAGGTGAAACGTCTTCAAGCAACTTAAAGTTCTTGCAACTTAAACCCCCCTTGGTCGTGGCGCTAAATACTTCTTTAAGGCACTCTGGCTCACCCCCGGCCACACCCCACATCTCCTGTATCAAACAGCTGTGCAGACGTGACATTGGTGATAGTTTGATCGGAATGCGTCTCCGAGTGGCCATACGGTTTCTCTGTGAATTTCACATTCCAATGGCGGCTTGCTAGGTGCTTGCTCAGAAGTTTAATTTTTCACTGTAGAAAAAAGTTTTCTTCCCACGCAGAGTGTACAGTGGACGCTAATGTTTTTGTAACTTTTTGCGAACTAAAACCTAAAGTAATGTAAGTGCGTCCACGCTTTAAACGCTGCATGGTCATACTCTCTCCTGCATTCCATATTATCCATTGTTGATCTACACACATCTGTTGCTGCCACGCACGTCACACGTGCTTACATCATTGCCATGAGACACTCTCACAAACAAAATCATGACAGTTTAGTAACGCATTAATGCAGCATGCTTAGGGGAAAGTAACAGTAATCTAATTACTTTTTTGCAATAGTGATCCCTTACATTACTCGTTACTTGAAAAAAGTAATCGGATTACAGTAACGCGTTGCTTGAAATGCTTTACTGGCCATCTCTGGTTGGCAACATCTTAGTCCAGAAAAAAGTAATTGACATCTATCAGCCTTAAAAAAAAAAAGCCATTTCTACAACTTAGGGGCTCCGACAAACCCCGGTGAGATCCATTCCACAAATGGAGAAAACTTGGAACCTTCTAAAGAGTGGCTGGGCTACCAAACAAAAACAATATCTTAAAAACTACAAACCTCATTTGCCTCAGTTAATTTTAATATTCTTGGTTTAACAATGAGAAACAAACTGTGAAAAATTGGCATCCATGGTAGCGTTTCAAAGCCAAAACCACTGCTGACCAAAAAGAACGCAAAAACTCATTTCACAAAAACAAAATATGTATTTTTATGTTCTCCAAGATTTTTGGGATAACATTGTGGACTAACAAGACAAAAAGCTTTGGAAGATTTGAGTCCCATTCCATCTGATGTAAAACTAACACAGCTATTTATTAAAAAAAGAACATCGAACCAACAGTCAAACATGGTAGTTGTAGTGTGATATACTGAGGCTGCTTTGCTGCTTCAGGACCTGGACGACTTATTGTAATTGACCGAACCATGACTTCTGCTCTCTACTAGAAAATCCTAAAGGAGAATTTCAGTTTGTGTATGAAGCTCACTTGGGTTATGCAGCAAACATGTAAACTGTTTTTGTGCAGTTTGTGACACAATGTGTCTGCTAGAAAGTTACAGCCGCCAAAGGTTAGGTTACATCAAGGGTAGCTGAGATCAATTTAAAGTTGATGATACTTATCAGATTCATATTTTTCGTGACATCCAACCTTCAACACAGCTGTTTTCACATTAGTTTAAATTCAGTGTGATTATGTTGATCGTACTCGCTCACCAAATTCTACCATTTATACAAGCTTCACATTGTCTTGCATTTAAGGGCCCAGGTTTTATTTTTAAGTACAAAAAACAACAGAAGCATGACAGAAGAAAGTCAGGATTCACAACCTAGCCTGACAGGACATGAAAAAACTAATTTACTGTAAACACACAAAAAGAGACAAGGTTGTTATGTTGGGAGGGATACGAAGGATCCTGCCACAAAAGTATGCAGAGTTAGTAGCTCTTCATCCCCAGTAGTTCCCTGTGTGGTCTGCATTTTGTGTCTAGTGTTACATGGGGCTCATTTAATCCGGCACCTATTACACAGACATAGCCAGGGTAAAAGCACAGATATTACTCGCTAATGATGATTTATGGGCTAATTCAAAGCTCTGTGACATCCTAGAAAACGCAAAGCAGTAAGATATATACATTCGCGGCGTTTCACTAAATCTTTTGGCTTTTGGATGCATCCAAGTCAGTGACACAGTTTTACTGCCTGAGTGCTTTTTACTTGCACAAAAAATTCATAGGGAAAAAAAATGTAACCAAAGTAACTAGCACAAGAACCTTTGCACAAACTTTAATGCTATCAAAGCAAAAGAAATGTCAGTCAGAGTTAGCAAAGTTCCCACAAAGTGTAGATGGAGGATGTGCATGGATCAAGAATAACACTGGCAAAGACGAGGAAGCTGGTCTGTCAACTGGTGCTTTTTAATCATCAGCACCCTGACCTCAGACTGATCTGTTCATCTATTCACGTCTAATGAACATAACTCACCCGTGTTCAGAATGGCTGACTACACTCTAATCTTGAGTATTATGGCAGGTTACAAGTTCAGTTCCTTAAAAGATCCAGATACTTTGGTGAGGCTAAGGTGAAAGGATCTGGGTTCAGAGCTCACGCAGATGTGGGTGCATACACAAACACAAACACAAACACACACAGACACACACACACACGCACACCAATATGATGCAAGAACGGTTCAAACATATATGCAGAGAGGTTAAAATGCACTACTGGAGAAACACATGTTCTAGCAATTTATCCCTCGTGCAAAAAAGCCAAAATAACATTTTGCCAGCTTAACAACTGTCAACAGCATGACCAGAGGCCATGTTATTATCAGACTGGTTCTAAGTTTCCTCCACCCACAGAATGGTTTGCCCGGTGCCCCGTTTCTATTTTATTGCTTATACTCAGGCACAAACAAACACATGCTAACACAAAAGCGGTGGGATGAAAATGACTGAAACCACTAATCATTTCAGGATCACTGTGTCAATTCCCACTCAAATTTAAGGAGAGAGATGTAAAGAGAAAGACAGAGAGAGAGTTATTTGTTCTGTTGAACCTGGTTTCAGCTTCACATCCTAACCCCCACACCCATACACAGAAATAATGTTTGCGTTGATCTTTTCATTTGACATGTCCACAGTTATGCCATCATCGTTGTTGAGCAGGGTGTTAATCTGTTTTGTGGCTAGTGCTCTACACTATTCTGAGAGAAGATTTGGGAATTGATTGGGCAAGACAAACACACACAGACAGATGGATAGGGAGATGACAAAGTTTACAAACTAACTTGTGATGCAGACCTACAGTGCAGTGTGGCTGGTTAGTGCAGCGTACAGTATGTGGTCCAGTGGGAGTTGACTAGGAGGATAATTAAAGGCTTGTATAAAGTGAAACAGACCTTACAGTAACAAGGCTGTGACTGTGACAGATTGATGGCGTGTAATGGAAGGTTATGACAACACTGGAGGTCTTCCTCATGAATGGATGAGCATTTTACCTAATGTAGTGCAGTGGGTATGCATGTGAAGTGTCCCTGAGTCTGGGAAAGAACTTTGGGAAAATCCCACGGGGTTTAAAATGTGCACATGAAGCACACATCTGGTTGGTGCACTAGCACATTGCATATTTATAGACATAACAATTCCCTCCACTTGTTAGTTTAAATAAAACAACTCAAAAATTAGTAACTTAAAAATTGCTGTAAAGTAAAAACTGAATTTTCCTAAGCTGTGCAATACTAAAGAAGGAAAATTAACAGTAATTTAATTTCAAGTTCACTTAATTCAATTTTATTTATATAGTGCCATGTCACAACAACAGTTGCCTCAAGGCATTTTATACCGTAAAGTAAGGACCCTACAATAATACAGCAAAAACCACAAATAACAGTCAGAAGACCCCCTATCAGCAAACACTTGGCGACAGTGGGAAGGAAAAACTACACTTTAATGGGAAAAAGTTCTTAGTCAGTTTTGGTATCTCTTGAAAGTAAGACTGTTCTTGTTAGAAATATAGTTTCTATTTTATGTGTTCCAGATTTTACTGCTACCCACATCTTACCTTGTATCTTTTTGCATAATTGTGTTAGATTTTTCTATTATGTTACTTCCTGTGTTATTTTGGTAGCCATTGATCTTATGAGCCTTGTATTTATTCGGACTTCCCTTAATTCGCTGTCCTTGATTAGTTATTGCTACTGTTATTGCTTCTAACAGATACTTACAGATACCAGAAATGTAGTATCTAACCAGATACATACTCTGGGTGGCATTACCTTGCCCTCCAGTAACACTGTGAGTACTGTAGGAGTCATTTTGAGCAGGATATGTCCTTCAATGCACATATTAAAGAAATATGTAGGACTGCTTTCTTCCATTTGCGCAATCTTTCTAAAATTAGAAATATCCTGTCTCAGAGTGACACTGAAAAACTAGTTCATGCATTTACTACTTCTAGCCTGGACTACTCTAATTTGTTATTATCAGGATGTCCTAAAACTCCCTGAAAAGCCTTCAGTTAATCCAAAATGCAGAGAGCATATTTCTCCTTTATTGGCTTCCCTTCATTGGCTCCCTGTTAAATCCAGAATTTAATTTAAAATCCTACTTCTCACATACAGGGTCTTAAATAATCAAGCCCCATCTTATCTTAATGACCTTATAGTACCATATCACCCCATTAGATCACTTTGCTCTCGCACTGCAGGCTTACTTGTGGGAATGGGAGGCAGAGCCTTCAGTTTTCAGGGTCCTCTTCTATGGAACCAGACACTGTCTCTACTTTTAAGATTAGACTTAAAACTCCATATTACTAAAGCGTATAGTTAGGGCTGGATTGAGTGACCCTTAGTTATGCTGCAATAGGTGTAGGCTGCTGGGGGATTCCCATGATGCACTGAGTATTTCTTCTTCAGTCACCTTTCTCACTCACTATGTGTTAATAGACCTCTCTGCATTGAATCATACTTCTTATTCATCTCTGTCTCTCTTCCACAGCATGTCTTTTATCCCATCTCCCTCTCCTCACCTCAACTGGTTGCAGCAGATGGGTGCTCCTCCCTGAGCCTGGTTCTGCTGGAGGTTTCTTCCTGTTAAAAGGGAGTTTTTCCTTCCCACTGTTGCCAAAGTGCTTGCTCATAGGGGATCATCTGATTGTTGGGGTTTTCTCTATTATTGTAGAGCCTACCTTACAATATAAAGCACCTGTGGGTGAGCCCTCACAAAGCAATGGGTCCTGATGGAGGGCTACCAAGGATTCTAAAGGCCTGCACTGAACAATTAGCAGGCATGTACACTGGCATCTTCAGCAGGTCTCTAAGAAATGCAGTTCCATGCACATTCAAAGCATCCATCATCATCCTGGGCCCATAAAACCAGACCCATCCATCATGAATGACTCTAGGCTAGTGACACTCATACCAGTGGCCATGAAATGCTTTGGAAAGCTGGTACTGCCACATATCAACACCCAGATGCATTTAACCCACTACAGTTTCCCTAGTGCGCCAACAGATCAGTGGATGATGCACTCTACCACACTGTACAACACCTGGACAGACAATTTAAAGTTAAACAGTAATAGTTAAATGACTGCTTGCTGAAGAAGTGTTCCATCCTCCATCCATCAAGTACAAATTATTAACAACAGACAAATTTCCACAAGTATACTCCTCAGATATTTAGGTAGCATTTAAGATGTTAAAATTAAGTTAACTGGACTCATTTTGTTTAAGTAGGGGCATAGTTGTGTTTACAGTGAAGTAAATAAAATGCAGGAAAATGATAAGTTACCTTCTTGGTATTCCCTATGTAAAGAATGAGACAAATTTCTCCCTGTGTAACAGTGGTGTGGCACAGTAGAAAGGTTCCATATCAAGCTACACATTATGGAGGATTAATGGAATATGAAAAGCCTTTTGTGGGAAACGAATTTGCCCAGTTTCTGTGGTAAAATAGAAACAATTCAGAGAGTTTCAGAGCTAGATACACTTACTCTTGTACAGAAGCCTGATAACATTTCCAAACATCCAAATTGCTCATGCTGAAATCAAAAAGATTTGTGACATGGAGGCAGCCCAAAGAAGGCTTGATTCAGGAGCAAAGAATAGCACAAACAGCTTACAGTACAATGAACCCAAAAATACAGGTCAGCTCCTTTCCCTAAAAACATTCCCTGAAACAAACTCAGTGACTTAATATAGCCATTCCCCTCGGACCCTGCCCTGACCCAAGCTTGACCATGTCCTGACCAAAACTGTGGTCGCTCGCTGTCTCACTAGGATCCTCACTGATGACTCTGAACTCTCAGCAGTGTTTTGGCTCAGTGGACCCTCTTCATCAAGTCAGGAGACTAAAGAACAACACACACACACACACGCACACACACACACACACACACGGGCATAGTCCTCCATGCATGTACAGAGACACATTTGCACACTACAATGGACACACACATAATGCTTTCTCAGCATACTGTAGCCGGCTACATTTGCGCAAGGGCCAATTCAAAGCAATTATGGTCTTCCTACCATAACAGGTCTCTGAAGACTCTGTCTGTCCAACTACTCTGTACAAAGAGCTTTATTTCACTAGGCCCATCTCATACAATAAATCTTAGAGTTAACAGAGTAATTGTGATGTATATTTTGTTGTGGTCACATCTTACCATGTTAGATTGGCTACATTATGCAAATGCTTTCTGTTAAGAATGTTGATGAGTTTTGAAATTGCATTTACTGTCTGCCTTCCTCTCTCCCTCTTTGTTGTGTTTTAGCTGTGGTTATTGTCTTTCTAAATCAGAAATTCTCTCTGTCTCTGTGAGCAGGTTTTGGTTTTAAAAGAGTGGCACGCTGCGGGGTGGTGGTGGCCTTGGGGGTATTATAAATACTCTTTCAATATCCCAGAAGTTATATAATTGATGATATCTGCATGTAACACAATGAAAATGTCAGGATTCCTGGGTCGGTGACCCAGTGTTTTCAGTTTTGTCACGTTTGGGTTATGTTTACATTATGTTGCCACATCAATGTTCTCACTTCCTGCTTTTCCTGTGTCAGCTCGTCTCTTGTGTTATTAGCCAGATTATGTTCAGCTGTGTACTCACCTGTCTCTCATTATCATCCTCATCAGTCTGTGTATTTAAGTCCTCTGTTTCCACTCGTTCACTGTCGTGTCATTAATGTTGATGTTCATGTGATGTTGTCCTTTCCGTGTGTTCCCTCAGTTCAGTCAGCCATTCAGTTATCCAGCCAGTCAGTGTCAGTTCACCATCTGTTCATCCATTCCTTATAATAAACCTTCACCAGTCTTTACCTACCTGCGAGTCCTGCGTTTGGGTTCCTTCTTCCTCGCCTCCACACAAAACCTGACAGAAAACTTGGTTCTAAAATTGAACATAATAAAAACTAGTATATGTGTATTGTCAACTTCATGTTATGTGCAGAGGCACATCTATAGCTGTAAAAAATTCTATTAGACATGTCCTTTATAAAACTGATATAATTGAAAACTGTGAATGTGTGTATTTCTTCAAAAATGGGAAGCTCACCAAGTAACTCATGTACTATTCTCTTTTAGCATTTTGCTACACTGGAACATCAAGAAAGTCCTTTCCAACTCCCTGGGTGCATTCCCTTCAGTGTTTGGAGCAGGGATAACTCTTTTGTGGCAAAAGTGATGATTTCTTGCAAGATCAGACCCAAAATTACAGTTTAGCTTGTAACTCTTAGGCGTATGTTATCCTATTCAGTTTTTTTCCTTTCTGAATTTTATGTTCTGATGCTTCTGCTGTCTTTTATGTTTTTCAGTGGCCGTGGATTAGGTGTAATGGTTCTACACCCCACCCCACCCCCACGGAGATTGTTTGAGATGTCTTACCCACTTGGCCCACTAAAAGTCACATGATAATCTCTTTAAACATTATCAGTAATGTTTGAATCTAAGACATATCCATGCATATATTTGCATGCATTTCTAATTATTTACAGTAAAACAGTCATTGCTGTGATAGCAGTCCACAATAATAGTATAAATAAAAACACACAGGAGTGTAGCTGTAGAAGTAGTAAAACTATAAATGGAACACCATAATAATAATACTGCAGAAACTTTTGTGGTAACTTACTGATACACAGATACTATGAGAATGCGGTTAAAAGGATTCCTGACCACTAAACCATGTATACATGCATTTATTTTCTGCTATGATTGAATTAATTTGCTATGTGGTTGATGAATCAGAGATGCTGAGGTGTAACAAGGCCACACCTTGGATAAGGTGAGAAATGTTGATGCTGTTGATGCAGTCTTTCAGTATGTTTTCAGTCTGTGTGTGTGTGTGTGTGTGTGTGTGTGTGTGTGTGTGTGTGTGTGTGTGTGTGTGTGTGTGTCTATCCGTCTGTGTAGACCACAACCACATATAGTAACAAAAAAGGTGACACCCTCAAAGGGTTATTAATATTCTCAGAAATGAGATCTATGCCATAGCCACAGTGCCAAAGCCTACGCGCACACACGCACACATGCAGACGCATTATGACCGTATGAGCAAGTGTTTCCTGGCCTTTTGCTCCTCTGTAAGGGAGTCTTACCAGAAACATGTCTATCCCAAGATCCACCACATGTGTCTGAGGTTGGAGACATTAACACTTCACTCAACTCCATCGTCATTTCCTACAGTGAATGCCTGTCCTCCCCCAACTTCAGGTCCATGAAAAATTAGTCATGAACAGAAATGGGTGGATGGGGCTTACTAATGCTGTGTGTAATTGTTGCAATTATCAAGAAGACAAATCAAATCATGAGGGCTTATAGTGTGTTGAAATGCCAGATATGTGGGTATCAGCTTGCTTCCCGCTGACATGCAGCGCGGTGACAAGCACTTGCGAAAGGCTAGTCCGTGCTATAGCTGAGAAATAGATTTTGACATGGGGAGATGATTTGCATTTTGGGTTTTTGGGATCATTATCTGGTTCCCTGTGCTGATTTGCAAGAACAGGAATGCAACATAGTGCTTGGAGTGGGGATTATGGCAATGGCAGATTTCTAAACCAATTTTTTCAAAGAGTGTCTTACTGGTTATCTTAACAGAAAATCAACCCTGGGGTGCAGGCAAAAAATAAAACGCAATCGTAATGGTTTTTTCCAGGAAACATTTTCAAACTTCTCCTTTGGTGCAACCATTTTCACTTCTGCACTTCTTCCTCAGCTAATGATGTCCTGAGTTTCCATGAGTGACTTTCAGCAGGGCAGCAGATGGAAACATGTAACACTCAAAGTGCAATAGCAGTGGTGACAGCTAGGTGAGCGAGTGGGTCCACTGATTTCAAATGTTTTGTGGTCGTATTGCATTCTAGCCTGCTGAGGCAACTTGTCAGTAAGAGATTATCCTTCTTTGCCTTTTTAAAATTGAAATTTATCTCTGTGTGTTGCTTTCTCATAATAGCAGCAGTGGATAAACCACATCTGCTATTATCTTTCTCAAGATGTATTTCAAAATAGCCTCACTTTACGCCAAGAACTTGAATGGGGAAAAAAAGATGATATTACTCTGTAGCACAGAGGAGCTTTAAATGAGCAAAAGAGCTGCCAAAAGATAGCAAAAAATAGATTTTTGTGCAGTTCTCAAACACTGCTGTGTATGTGGTGGAGTTCCATGAAATTTAAGTCACTCAAATTCACAGTAAAACGATGTTCCTGAAAAAGCACTGCAACTCTTCTTTTGTTTCATTCTGTATGAAAGCCGCATCTTCGGGGGCTGCGTCTGTAGCAGGAAGCAGGAGAGGAAATGCTAGGACACTACTAGGTTATTCGTGGGCGGTTTGAGCCTCATGACCTTTTCAAATGAGCCCAAGATGCGAGGTTTCACTTTCAAACAATGTTTTCGGTTGTCTCTGACACAGATTTTTATCACTATGCCATAAGGTGCAGATAAACAAAGGCAAACTATTTTGCAGTCCTGAAGAACTCTTTAGCTCCCCGTGTCTGCACCGCCTCCACTGTTAGATCACTTCAGAGAACCAAACTAATGAAACTAAATAAAGTTGTGCAACTTATTTTTGGTACCAAATAAAGTGAAGTCATCTTGGGTCCCAATGACGTCTGCAGCCGCATTCCAGTTTAAGTGGCTCTCTCACATGAGTGGGGTAGCAGAGAATCCTCGTGGCAGTTTGTTTGATTTAACGCAGCCTTTCACTTGACGTTGTGGTGAATAATAAAACTAATGCACCCCACTCTGTGGGAAATGTCAGGCCCGCAAAGATGTTCAATAAACATTCAGCCAATATGGATAGATGTCTGGTCAGCGTCAACTGCCTGAGGCAAGGAGGCTTTGGTGACACACACACCATAGAAGGGACATCTGAACTTTTCCCCTGCTGGCAGTGTTAATGTGCACGTTGTTTAAACTAATTGAGATTGGGATAAATCTGTCAGAGCACTTGCCTGAGGTCAGTGAAGCGCGGTAGGAGTGTTAATGTCACTGGAACAGGCCAGAGAGGATTCCCTTAAAGTCACAGTTAAGAGCAATAACATTAGTGCAAGGCTGTTCTGTGCGTGCGTGTGTGTGTGTTGGCTCTGGAAGTACAGTGACTCCAATGAACTGGTTTCAGTGACTGAAACCAAAGAGAGCCCTGCCCACTCCCACAGTGGAAAGAATGATGTAAATTACACTATTGACCAAACAGATGCTTGCATGAGGTGAAACACTGGGCATTGTGAGTCTGTGCGTGTGCATGTGTGTGTGTGTGCGTGCGTGCGTCCATGCGTGCATGTGTTTGTGTGTTCAAAAGATAGAAAACCAATGTGTCTGTGAATCACCTCGCATGGAGCAGTTAGCTATGAAAATATTGTACTTTGGAGTGTGTTTTTATGCACAAGTGTTTGTGAATTAGTGCTCCTGCAGATAGTGTTGGACACCATCGGCGTGGCCACCTGAGGAGTGTTTGGTCTGTAAACCCTCCTTCGTCTGTTGTGGTTCCAGTGTGTATGCAGTGAGGGGGCCGGCCCTCCCTTGTTGTACACTCTCAGCGTGCTTTCTAATCACATTGACCACAGAGGAAACTGTTTATGATGTGTAGGTGTGTGTCCATGTGAGCAGACCGTGGGTCAGTATCGTGAGATTGCAGGTGCAGATGAGTGCCATGTTTTGCTTTATGAGCATGTAAGTGAGTGAGTAAGTATAGTGTGTGAGAGTGCCTGAGCGAGTGTTTTGCGTGAGAGACTATCTCCCTTCATGTGGTCACTGAATCTTGCCACAGTTAGCATAATTGTGTTTACAGTAAAGCTACTGCCTACTGGAACAAACACTTACTGGATCGGAATCAAACCCAAGGCCAAATACTGGAGTGTGGGATTTAAATACAGTGTGCCTTCAGATAGCAAGAGAGTACAAAGGGCTGCTTCAACATCAGTGCTCCTTATGTTGTCAAACTGGCATTTATTTGTATGAAAGGAGTAAACCAGTCCCAACAATGACATGTGAGCCTCAGTGAGTGTGGGCCATGCTCACTAAAATGAAATAATAATCTTAAAGTTTGGCCTTCAATCAAGGTAGTAATTAAAGTGTATAGGGGGAGGGATATACCTCCCACCAATACTCAGGTATACTTTAAATGCTTCTCCCCTGTAGTGTTAAGAAGTTTTGAGGAAAAAGCTCCCTGAAATGAAAAACCTTACTGTGTCTTATTTAATTTGCCTGATCTCATGTTCAAGATCATCTCCTCATGCAATTTTTGGGCAGCTAATTTTAGATCTATTGGTGGAAGTTAATTTATGTCACTTTGTACTTGTGTCTCCTCAGTGGGTGCTGAATCTCTTCCAGTCCTTCATTTTCCTGTTATTGATGAGGTTGTGGGGACTCATCCAGGTGGTG
Source organism: Oreochromis niloticus (assembly GCF_001858045.2). Classification (NCBI taxonomy): domain Eukaryota; kingdom Metazoa; phylum Chordata; class Actinopteri; order Cichliformes; family Cichlidae; genus Oreochromis; species Oreochromis niloticus. The sequence continues at coordinate 31,679,920 of NC_031987.2, read as the reverse complement.
AGTGACGATTGCACTGGTATGAGAGAAGAACAGACCAAAAGTAAAATATTTTCACAGATGAATTAAAGGTTAATCAGTTCACATCTGAATGCTCATTAAGTTTTGACACTAAATTTAACATATTTGCAATTACATGTACTGAAGGATTATTGGTCAGGTTGAAGGTTTTAAACCTGTCGGCTGCTTAATCATTTTAGTTCTCTTAGACTTCCTTATTCAACTTCTCAGACTCTAATACAGTAACCCTCTTCTACAGTCCACATGTCTATTCCATGAAGATAAGTGCTCATTACTAGCTTCAGTTGGTTAAGGTTAAACAATATGTTATGGTCAGAGCCAATTAAAGGCAAGGTAAACATAGGCTTTTCCAGAAAAGTCGAGACTTTACAGCAGGGGTCCCCAATCCCAGTCCACGAGGGCCGGTGTCCCTGCAGGTTTTAGATGTGTCCTTGATCCATCACAGCTGATTTAAATGGATAAATTACCTTCTCAACATGTCTTGAAGTTCTCCAGAGGCCTGATAATGAACTAATCATGTGATTCAGGTGTGTTGACCCAGGGTGATATCTAAAAACTGCAGGGACACCGGCCCTCGTGGACTGGGATTGGGGACCCCTGCTTTACAGTTTCAATTTTCCTGTATGACCATTTTAGAAAATGTATCCAATGGTTTAGCAGATAGTCCTCTGCAATTCCATCGGGAAATAAAACATATACCCACTCTGGGAAGTTTTCAGGTGTTAATTTTAGTGCTCAAATCTAACCATCCATAAAACTTTTCACAAGGTGTACTAGCCATTAACTACAACAACAAAAACAAACAATTTGTGACAAAAACAATTACCGATATCATATTTCCACCTAGCTATGAACCTAATGTGGGTTTTGAAACAAATCTGACTCTAATTTTTACATTAGACCCTAAAGTCTACTGTTTAAAAGCATGCTGAACCTTAAGACTGTTGTTTTAAATTCAAGGATGGCAAAAATTTCTATTATCGATAGGTTTCTGACTGAGTTTCATTAATACCTCAAGCCACATTCCCTGCTGAGAATTTTTCCTGTACGCTTCCCTGATATTGTTGATTTTGCAACTTGAGGACTATCCCCGGTTTGATCTGAAGAAACAGATACCTGCCTGCACTATCATGGACTTGACACTCACACGCAAACATCAAAGAGAGATGACAAGAAACCAATGAATATTATGTGTTTTCCCACGTCCTTGTGTGTCTTTGAATGTTGCATGAGTCGAATCGCTGTCAGTGAGTTCATCACCCTGGCGATCTAATTCTAAACAGCTGTTTGTGTGTGTGCAAGTGCTCATGTGTTTAAATGTGTCTATGCAGGCATGTAATCCTTTGTATATGCAAGTGTGTGCGTGTGTGAGATCCTCTCCCAGACTGACATTAACTACAGACAGTGAGACGGTTGTTGACAGAGGGTTGTTGATTCCTGGATTCCTGTCTCTCTAATTTGCTACTGCTGCCGTGGTTTGGAGCAGACAAACTGACGGATTGCTGCGGGGAAACAACTATCCATGACATGTTTGTTTCCAATCAGTGAAAGGATTAACTAAGAATAAATATGTTTTTTTTTTTCTCAGGTGATACAGTTTTAAGCAACACACATGGTACCTCTAACTCATCAGTGTGGTCTTGCTGCTGGCACATTTGAGTTTGATCCCATTCCAAGGTTAGCTGGATTCTGGTAAAAGGATGTTTGGCAGAGGTGCACAATCTCATGTCAATAACCCAGTAGGGGGAAGTTTTTACTAGCTCTCTGTGTGTGTCCTGTAAGTGTGTGCATGTGTGTGTAAGTGTGCACAGGCTTGTGTTTCCTTATTTGAATTAGCTCACTCTTTTCTACAAATGTCATGACTGCTTGCACTGGAGAGCTAGAGCCATTTGTTTATCTGTACAATTTCACAAACACTTAAGTCATCTAGGGTCAGAGTGGGAATAGAGTGTAAGAAGCAGTGATGAAATACTGTTTGGGTAGAGAAATAAAGCTTGTGGAGGATCTCAAAGCAAGAACAAAACAGCTTCAAAAGAACAGAAACCAAATCATAAAGGATTGCATAAGAAATGACGAAGGAGCATGCGGAGAAAATCACATCATGCTACTTTGATCAAAGTGACAAGCCACAAATGTCAACTTTATCGTTTTAGATGATTCTTGATGGCTGCACCTAATCAGCTCCTGCAATCAAGTGCAAACTGGCTTGAAGGTAGAAAATGCCATGCCTTACAGTATCAGAGACCTACTATTCAAGGCAAGAGAAAAATATGCAGTAATTAGGATGCCAGTCCCTATTCTGTCAACTTATTCGGTCAAAGTCGTTTGATAAACGAGTCTTTTGTGTGTGTTGGGTAGAGTTATTCCATTGTTTATGACATACTGGAACAATCTGCCATGCAGGGACAAGTATAGGTTACAAAGCTGACTCCTGCAAACGGTTGACAGCAACAGGATGTTTCTTATGTCACAGGAAGCAAACAGGGTCATCAGAGCTAATGAGGTTTACCCCAAACAAACATCTGTACAACATCATTATGAAAGCTGTTGTTTCTGACAATTGCTCCATACCAGGACAGGCATGTATAATCACAACCTTAAACATCTTTTCGTCAATTTTTTCATGAACTTTATGTTAACAGACTCATTTTGGTCAGTTCTAGTTATGTATTTCTATGTATAATTAGCTTTTAAGGTAGCACTTGCTTAGGATTTGACAGTGACTTAGCCAGCATTGGCCCATTCTTTCTGTTACATTTTAATTGATTGCTGACATTTAATTCTTAATGCATCCTAAGTGTTGGTTGCTGTCCAAAACCTTCAGCAGAAACCCTGATAACAAGTCAGAGTAATGCTTAAATATAGTCATGTGGAAGAATTTGTATGTTGGCAAATTGACGGCCTTTATAGCTTGCCCTTTTTTCAATGCTCATTCTCTCTACGTGCTTTTTATCTAACATTTACATGCATTCATAGAGCAACTTGGGGTTAGTATCTTGCCTGAGGATATTTGGCATGCAGACTGGAGCAGACAGGGATTGCGCCACCAACCTTACAATTAGTAGGTAACCTGCTCTACCACCTGAGCTACAGCCACCCCGTTGTGCCGTATTGCAAAAAGATGTGTTTTCTGGAGTTTTACAAATCATCACATATATCATCACAGTTATATGACATAACTGCTTAACACTTTAAACATTAAACTAACTTGCACAATATTGGCTCATAATAAAATTGAACCATGCTTCAGCTTTTAAACCTGTTGCTTAAAGCCCTCCTTTTCCAACATGTAAATGCATCAGTAGTTTCCTTCCACTGTTTGCTTTTCCTGTTATCTGGAATGCAGCTAGCAGGTACTTCAGCAGCCATCAGTTGAGTCCTTTGTTTACTTTGGAGTCACACATCACCAGCTCCTTCATAGCCCTGTTTTGTTTTTGCCTCGAGCAATAAAACGCATTTGCTGTTCCCACCTCAAGCAGGAACAGTGTTCTTGCACGTTTTGTAAAGCATTGTGTTGAAACTCCCTTTTTGGGTACAAAATCTTTATCAGAGGCTGACAGATGGCGCTAACTCTCAGCCCTGCCTGTGCTTGTCTTGTTTGTAAAAGCATGACATTACTAAGAATGCTGTGGCTACAATGTAGCTTGCCATCACCAGTGTGTGAATGTGTGTGTGAATGGGTGGATGACTGAATGCAGTGTAAAGTGCTTTGGGGTCCATAGGGACTAAGTAAAGCACTATACAAATACAGGCCATTAACCATTAACCATTAACCATTACTATGTCATTGATAACATGATATAACACTTTTTATACTAGTATTATTGTCATGTTGTTGCATGACATGATATGGCACATCCCTAAAGACCGCACAATTTGTTTTGCATCCTGAATTTAAACAGGGTGTTCTTTTTAACATCATTTTTAACACTTTTTAACATCTTTTATCGGAAACAGATATTGATGCTGAATGATTGTCAAAGCATAGTGAAGCCTGTGAGCTAGTTCAGGCAGGCAACTAACATGCTTCACTGCCCTGATGTTATATGCTGGTGCTGGTCTATTTACGCTCTGTCTCCCTCTCCCACATGTCAGTGACTTAGCCAGCATTGCTGCCATGCATCATTGCCTGTTGTTTCATACCCTCCACCACCCCAACATCTACCTGCAGGGTCAAGAGCGATGTTTACTCATCACTCCTTGATTTCTTTATGTTTCACATTCGCAGGAAGTTAAGAACTCGGATCCTAGGCCTAAAACATCAACCACCTAATGCAGTTCTACTTGGCAAATGGTGCTAGCAGTGGTTAAAAAAAAAAAAAAATCAGCAGTAGCATAGAACAGAAAATGAATGAAAAGGTGTCATCTAAAGTTTTTAACATTTATAATAGAAAGAGGGAAGCTGTTCTTGATGAACTATGTAACCTGCAGACATTTGGCTGAAAAATTATGCGGAGTAAGAATTCCAGCTTTTGCGATTTTCTTTGATTCCTCTTTAAATCAGATACTGGAACAATCTCAAACTCTACAGAATGCAGCTGTGACCAGGGTGAACAGATAAGGGTGCACTTTTGTGAAACCATCTTTATTATCATTTCTAATGCCCAGAATAAAAACATACATAAACAATAATACAGTATGCAATCTACATTATACTGAAAATATGTAGCCTGTTTGTACTATAAATACTATAAAGATGGATGTGAGGATATCTATTGGCTTATGATGACATATCATTAACTAATGAGCCTATCCTGATAATCCTCCTTTCTGAGACTTAGAATGAACAGACTTTATAAATTGGACATAATGGTCATTTCAGTATGATTCAAAACAAATGAACCCAATAACTTATCATGAAAGTGTTTACAGAGGTCAGGGCCTAGGGTCATTTTTCCACACTTCCAAACAGAGTATTTTTTCAACCATAGTTATTGCCCCCTGGTGACCATTCAAAGGAATGCAGGTTTAAGGTATTTCAGCATTAAGGTGTCCCAAGGTTCAGCAGACCTTGGGAGCAACAGCCATCCTTTATACTTTATATAGTTTGTGCTCACCGGCCCAGGGGAGTAATCTGACCATCTTGCTGATTATTAGAAAGGTTTCTATTAGTTATGCTTGTAAATAATGTTTAGTTTTGGACTTACTGTCTTCAAAAGATTTCTTCTCAGCTGCTATGAGCCACTCACATTCATTTTTTCCAAGTTAGTCATTTCCACTATGCCACTCTTGCATGAACATTATGTCTCCCCCAAAACCGATTCTTAACGTAACCTACCACACAGACACGTTGTTATCATTCAATCTAGGGGTTATTATCAGTTGTGATCAATCCCATAGATATCTCCAATATGTACCCATCTCTACCTACCCATAGACCAGAAAGTGTTATCGTCCTTTCTAATCACAGATCAAACTGAAAGCAACCCGGAATATGTAGGGGGCTTGTGGAATGAGTGCATGTTTAGTTTTCAGAGCAATATTTCCCCAGACAACCTATAAAAATGAGCTTTTAGACACAGTGGTAAAACCCCTTTTAAAAAAAAATTCTCCAAGAGGACACACGTGAGAGAGATTTATGGGCTCAAGTACAACAGCTAAAAAGCAAAAGCTAACAGCAGAAACATAGCAAATTCCAGAACAATGCCTTTAATTTAACTTTGCCAACACAGATAAGTCATAGTTTAACTTATCTTTCAACTAAACGTTGTGCAGAAAAGGTTTAAAGTAACTTATGGTTGACGTTTCTTATAAATTATGCAAGTCAAAGAGAAAAGTTCACTTACTGAATTTGGATGCATGACATAAAATAATTTAAAATCTGTTGCTGTATTTCAAATCTCTGCATAAGCATTTACCCATACTGTTTTAGAATTATTGTAAAATGTGGGTTTTATAGCAGAAAAAATGTAAACAGAAGTTTGAAAGAGGTCACAAACCTACAATGTGCATAAACAGCCCAGAAGTTAACCCCTTTTACAGTGTGTGCAGGAAACTAGGCACTGCTCTGGTTTTGCGTGTAAATGAATAAAAAAAATAGGTTGTGCACAGCTAGAGAAGTTTACCATTGTGATTTAAAGTCAAATCTATGTATCATGTGCAGGACAGCTTTGGTGCCACATACATTTAGACTGAACTAATTCTTTTCTTGCTAAGTCTTTGTTGTTTGGTGATCACTAAACAATATTCCTTCCCATTAGTTCCTCATTCAAATTTTTGTTCCAACTTTAATTATTTTTCATGTTAATTAAAAGATATACACTGTATTATAAATGATAGCAGCCTATGAATTATGCTGAAGTGAGGACGTATCAGTGTAATGAAAAGATACACAGAGGTAACTCACCACAGAAGTAAATGGATATCATCTGTATACAATCCAGTGGTTTCAGTTTACAAAATGCCTGAGTGGGTTTCCAGGAACATGACCTAAAGTAACAACACAGCAGAGCTGAGCACAGTATGAGGTTCCTGCCTGTCTCAGCAGCACAGCTGCCCTTTAAAATTAGGCTTCAAACTGATGCGATGAGGCACAAAAAATAATTATTTTATGGCTTTTCAGGATTCATATACATACAAGAGTACAATACATACAACACTCAAAAGCTAAATTATTAACACTTTGCCTGCCAGAGTATTGTCTTGAAATTACCAGTGACTCATAAATGACTAATAATTCAAGACCTCAGAGTTAGATCTTTAATGCTATCGCATCATGTGAAAACAATGATTGCTTGAATGTGTTGTCACTGGCAGTGATGGTGTTAAGTTAAAATCAGTGTAATACCCTGAAATACATCCTGTAGCTGCTGATTCAGCTGTAGGATTTTGAGTGTTTAGTTACAAGCACTGTTATGACATGTTGCTTGTTGCTGACAGGTAACAGGTTTCTACAGAAACACAAGCATCCTTCCTGATGGTTAGATAGACCACAACACCATTGTATTCAACTCAAAAAAGCATCAAAAGCTTTGTAAACCCCCGCCCCCCCCAAAAAAAGTCAGTTTTGCCTTTCTCAAAGGGAGGTAGGGTTATCAGAAATGATGATTTTAGTCTAATTATAAATGCCTATGTATTCAGGGTCTTCAGGTGTTATGTGACCATGTGGTTCCTTCTTTTTTTCTTTTTTTCAATTGTTCTCTAGAGTCTTGGCAATCAGGGGACAACACTAACACCTGTTAGGTTTGGAGCAATGTTTGGAGTCATCACAAATGATCCTTCAGTCACAAATAATCTGATTACTGTATTATGATTCATTGGTGACATGTTTAGATTGTATTTAACCCTTTCACGCATAGTGGTCACTACAGTGGACAGCTATTCAAAAGCTCTTGTATTTGTGTCAGTGTTGATGGTATACTTGCACATAAACCAATACATTGGACTCTCTTGTGTCACTCCATACACATCAGTTTTCCACCTAAGTGGACATGTAAAAACTCTTTGAAAAGTACATGTGTAAAAAAAGTTCAAAAATCTTTTTTTCATGCCTAAAGATAAATAAAAATACTTCAGAAAAAAATCTTTATTGAGGACAATTTTTTAAAGAGAAATTTAACTGTACACTGTGCCAAATCAAATATCACATTAGTAGAAAAATACTCGAAACCTTGGCTTTAGTTCAAGTTTGTTTAAGACTGCTGCAGCTTTTTTCTCATACTGTTTCCTGATTCTTACCGTTCCTGAGTATGTTCCAAGTCCATTCTCACCGGCAGCTTTCTTTTATAAACCTGATTAACCTGTTCCATGCTCCTTGTGCATTCAAGAAATTATAATTCAGAGTCAACTCACACTGAAACTTCAGTCCAGCTTGCAGAATGCAGGCATTTACCTCATAGTTCACATTTTATTTAAGGTAGCATTTCTCAACATATACGCAAGGCTGTTACTATACATTGCTTCACAGTCACACTGTATTTGTAACGATGGCCTACCACACCACAGACAGATCTTTGGCTGACTGTCCCTTCTCGTTGTCCACACTGTAATAAGAGAATTCATCTCCCAATGTGCCTGAACAGCAGGCAGTCCAAAAATATTCGCTGACAGACTGTGAATTCACAACATTGTGCAGGGGGAAAACCAGCAGGAGACATTTTAATGACATGAGATTCTCGATATAAAGCCATGTGGATCTGACAGATACAGAATGTGGCTGAGGCTGACTGCCTTCCTGGTAGTGCTACACTGTAGCGGTTAGGATGTTCTGTGTGGTCGTATCAAGGCCAGCCATATAGAAAACTGCTGCACTAATCAGAATACATGTGTTCTAGTGCTGAGATGAAGATAAAGATCAAATCTGATGCAATGCATTGCAGCTGACATCGGCCTACTTTGTCAAAGCGTAGGAAAGATTGCCAACCATGATACTGATTTCCATTTGAGTATAAGGGGGAAGTTTTGTCATATGAGTTATGTAAAGTGAAACATCATGGTAAATTGCCTGTGGCCTGTGGTCACAATTTAATCCACCATTTTCCAACAAGACTAACTTGTTTTGCTCCTTAATGTAGACTGAGATTGAAAAATAACCTACTCCTCACAGGTTGACCCAAAGCAATTGTTCATTTGTTTAAACACAATCCTAAAGACAACCTGAAACATGTAACTACTGTACTGAAACCTAAATTATGACCAGTAATTGTATTGTTTTTATAATTTGTTACACAATGAAAGGATTAAGAGATAATAATATTTAGAATTTACATAAACAGCGAGCTGGGGGATAGCCATGTCTGTTTCACCACAACCCACCGGATAACCAAACAATCAGCCAACCAGTCATACAACCCAACCCAAACTGGACACCCTGTCTGATCGTTAACATCTAATCGAAAGGCCATTTTCAGCTGTAATCACCAAAAACAGATATCACCACCTTCCTATTCACTGGCAAACTCAAGACGTGTCAGTACATGTGCCTTCTTGAGCAGGGGGACCTTGCAGTGTGTGTGTGTTGAATGATGTTCTTGGTGACTGTGGTCTCAGCTGCCTTCAGGTCATTAACAGGTTCCTCCTGTGTAGTTTTTGGCTCATTCTCACCCCATGAGGATCTTGAATGGCACTCCAGACCGACTGCTGGACATTTTTACTTCTTCCATTTCTGAATAATCGCACCAACAGTTATCACCCTTTTAACAAGCTTCTTGCTGATGGTCTTGTAGCCCACTTGTGCATGTGTGGTTCTTTGGTTCTTTGATGACCCTTTGGTTTTGCCCATGGTGTTAAGGAGGTTGAAATGGAAGAAACTGATTCTGTGGACAGGTGTGTTTTATACGCATACTTAATACATTCAGATCAGGAATATCTTGACATGCAAATTGATATATAACTTTTATGCAATGGGAGTAGCTGAGCAAAGTTACAGCAGGGGATCAAATAATTACTTCCTCCATTTGTAAACTGTATAGTGCCTGCTCCATGTATCTGGATCGTTTTTTTAATATATGGTAAAAACATACATTTTTCTATATTAAGTTTTTTAACAGACTAAATGTCAATATATGTGAATACATTTTGATGTGTGTCAGAATTCTTATTTTCTTTGTTGCCTAACTGCCAAGGCTTTGGAGAACAATCTAATGAAAAAAAAATATCATCTGAAAGTTAGGGATTAGGGTTATAGTGATCACTGAAGAGCAGACCTTTGAGGATTAGGAAGGCTAATGTAAGCCAACCAACTGGAGAAGGAATATGACAGTGTCCTTCATGTTGTCTTATAGGAGTGGACTTTGGGGTTACAGGTTGTCAAGCAATCTGGTCCCCGTACAACCTGTGCAAGAGCATCGCCACAATACTCCATTGAGCTGGACTCCACCAGGGGTTCCCTTTACCAGAAACTCTGTTCATAAAGGTCAAGATTTTTACTTCAGTGTCACAAAAATCATCGACTGAACAAATCAGTGGGTCAACAAGTCATCCAACCAAACAACCAAACAGCGAATTCATCATAGACGTGGGATGGAAAAAAATATGAGAGGATGGGAGAGGGATCAAATGAGGACCATATGAATGACATTCCAACTTGTCTTGATTCTGGGTGTGTTGCTTGTTGTTGCTGGTGGTTTGGGAAGTCTGAGAGCCTCCGCAGATTTAGGTTTTGTTGACAATGTGTTTGTCTGACTCATCCCTGTCATTACTATATTACAGATCTGACTCAGTGACTGATTGACTGACTGACAGAAAGGACACAATCAAACACATCTTCTACAGAATAGTATCAAAAGAGTAGCCCATTTTGATAGCGTCTTTATATCACTGATTCTCTGAGTTGATTTAATCAAGGGATCTAAGTTGCACTTGTAATCATGAGGATTAGAGTGTTAGTCAGTGTTATTTATGACTGCCCAGGTATCACAACATCTTAATGGAAGCTAACTGAACCATCTGAGACATTTTATCCTGGGATTATTCTTGAGAATTGCAGCAACATGACTGGGATGGGGAGTCCCTTTATGTATGCATGTGTGTGTGAGTTATTAAGTGTGGTTGCATGGGTGCATGTATCTGTATGCGTCTGGCCAATGCCTTCATTGTCTGCATGTATTAGTGTAAGTTTAACCACAGTCTTTCCTGTTTTTAACTGTACTGACATTCCCTCTTCCTCTGGGTGTATTCTGAAGTGCAATGCTCAAATCTGTGGGATAACCAGCCATTAGAATCCTGAGTACTGCAGGGTTTTAGTCAGAGCAATGGGAATTTGTGTGCCTACAATAAAAACTGAAAGGAAAACATTGCATTAGGTAAAACTTCAATGATACCCATAAGGGAAGTTAGGAGAAGGAAAATAAGTAGTCTGGGGCATACTCTTAGGGGCTGGGGGAACATTTGAGAAACTATGAACATTCTTTTACAGTCAACTTTAAACTTATATTTATTTTAATTTGAAATAATCTATGTCACATGTTTTTTCATGGTCAATGCAAACTAACCAAAAGTTTTTTTCTATGGACAGATAACAGATGCACAAGCAATCATTGCTTGGACACATTTCAAAACCGTCCCCTACATTTGTGTAAAATACCCCAATAGCCTCTTCTCATCTACTTTTGCATTTATCTGTAGTTTATTGGAACTTCTTTGTGGTTATGTTGCATTCTAGCATGTATGTCTTGTGATTTTGCATCTGGTTATAGTCATTTAACCTTTTTTTTCTATTTTGTGTTGTGGTTTTGTGTGTGTGTATCTTTAGGGTTGTTTTGAGCCGCTTTGTAATTCTCCTTTTGCTTTTTTTTGGTCCATTGGGTTCCAATGGTAAACCTGCTGTAAAACTGGCACAGTGACTGAGGACAGTCCTCTGACTCTTTGGAGTAAGTTTCATATCTATGCTTGTAGCATGCTAGCACTACAAAATGTAACTATTACAGCCAAACGAAACCAACACGGCAATGATCTGCCGTGTTGGTTTCGTTAGGCTGTAATCAGCAACTGTTTCATGTCTTAAGGACAAACTCGTAATAAGCACAACCCAAGAGTCAGCCAACAGGACTGCATATGCTGTAAACCTGAAGAAGTTAGCAGAACTTGAAGACAACCAATTGCCTTAAGTTCATGAACTTAAAAGTTGAAGGTTATCAGAACTCCAATATTTTGATTACATTCAAAATGTACCTTTTGACTAAAATAAAAGTAAAACATTTAATAATTAAATTCAAAAATATTTAGTAACCGGAACTTAAAGTTTTCAACTATGTCTCCCATGGGAATAAGTTGACATAACTTAAAAAGAATGAGTACAACAGAGTCAATTTTTTCAGTTTAGCAAAACTCAATATTCCTTTTTTCACAACTGTTTGTAAAGATCTGGGCACTGAAAACTCAAAAACATTCACACAAAATGTAGAAAAATTAAAGCAACCGACTGCCTCAATGGCTTTTAGGACTGCTAAATTTAAATCTTAAGTACACTTCTTCAGTTCAGTTTTGTTGACTTCCACCAATAACACATTGCACTGTTAACAGACATGACATGTACTTTGAATATCTCAATAGCAGATTTATAAACTCTTGAAACTCTAAACTTCTAAAATCTGTTATGTTTCAATACGTGCTTGGTTAACATTCATATTCAAAACAATGACTATAAGAAATTTCTTGTAGTCCAACAAAAACATGAAATGAAACAACAACAGAAAACAAAACAAGACACTGTGCACTGATACAGTGATTCACACTCTTGAGTCTCTAAGTTGGGGAACAATTTACCAGCTTCCAGACTACTCTACTCAGTGTTATTCAGTCCCTTGGTAATAATTGTGGTAGCAGATGTAGTGCACAGATCACTCCAAACATTACCAAGAATTTCATCAGCATTTCTGGGAGACCTCCACAAAGTCAGTTTGAATGAGTTTCAGAGGATGGTAATGAAAAAACTTTCAACCAAAAAGTAAAAACAAATGGGCTAATGCTAGAATTCAAAATCTCAGTGTGATTACTAAAACCAGGGTCGCTGCATCATCTCAGATCTGGCTTAACAGACTCCTCCTGAATGAATAAGAGACAGTGATTACAAACTAATCCACAGGACGATTTTATGACAAATCACCTACATTCAAAATCACTTATATTAGCTGTGACCCAGAAGATTCTGCAAATTGTCACATATGTCTCTAAGTATCCTCCAGCAACTTTTAGTGTGTAGGAGTATTTTTGTAGTTGTTTTGAAAACAACTACATGTGGGTAGGTAAAAACATCTGATTTGTAATCTAGACATCAATAATTTCTGAGGTCAAGAAAAGAAAGAGGAAACTAAAAAGTAAAAACAAATGGGCTAATGCTAGAATTCAAAATCTCAGTGTGAGGTTCATAACAAATCTTTTTCCATTGTGAAAGTTTTCAATTTCAGCTAAAACTTTTGCTGACATACCTGTTTTGGGAGCCTTCTATACGAATAAAGTCAGTCTCAGTCAGTCAGCTAACTTAGTAAAATGGCTACATTAGCTTATTAGCTGTTAGCTTTTTAACTGTTAGCTAATGGTACCACTGAATGAGATTGCTTTGCTCACTAAAATAGCTTGGAAAAAAGAGAAATCTAAACAAAAATAGAATACTTACTGTGAAATTAACAATGCTGTTTATTTGCTGGTGATAAATGCACAGCCACCTTATGGCAGTTGTTTCTGTGCTTTCAATTAGTCTTTAATCCCCCGTTCACATTTTAAAATCAAACAACCACAGAGAGTGGGTGAACCACCATATTTGACAGGAAATTGAGTCTTTACTAAAAGAAAAGAAAATATTAAAAAAATTTAAAAAGCTAAATAAAAAAAAGTCAATTGACTGTTTTTAAAGCTTGCAGTTGATGCAGATTTTTTAAATGTCCCAATAAATTCATTGCAAATTGTAAATTCATTATTTTTAAGTCTAATTGTTTTTTAAATGTTTAAAATGTTTATGTAACGTTTTGAAAAGAAATAAAAGCAACCAAAAACAAAGCAAAAAACAAACAAAATATCAAACTTTGTGCATAATGTTAGTGCAAGAACCTGTGAACAACAGGTTCTTGCACTAAAGGACAAGGATATTTTACTCTTTTCTCAGAATTTAAATCAATCTATTATCTCCGACTAAAGACTAATATCTTTTATGTTTGGGGTCAGATTAACCCCAGGAATCAAAACCTGCCATATCATTTAAATAAATTAGTCAAATTAAATTATTTTTAAGTAGTAGGTACTTAATATGCAAAATAGTTGAAGTTGATAAAAAATAATATATTGAACAAACTCAAATAGCTTAAGTTCTTCTAACATTTTCTTCTATTTAAGTACCTTTGAGCTTGGGGTGGCTTTGAGCATGGGGTAGAGCAGGTCACCTATTAACCGGATGGTTACACTCTTCTCTTACACTCGGATCAGTTCAGGTTGTCGAGCTAGGTTGCAATGGTTACCTGCCTGCCCTGTTGAACAGCTTGACTGTTTGGCGGTTTAAGTTTGCAATATAATTAATTGATTTTTTCAGTTTATGTCTTTATAGACATTTTTATAACTCCTTTAGGTCATTGTATATTGAATTTCATCTTATAGAAATTTGTTGTGATTGCTTGGGGATTCTTAGCCTGTAGTGACATCTAGATCTTCAAAGATGCTTTGTGTTTGTTTGTAGCTTTGAATTTGAATGTCTACAAGATAATTTTAGTGCAGTTAGGTTTCTTATCTTATAGCTCATTGTTTTGGTTGTCAACAACAAATATGTGAGCATTTTCATCTCCAAAGGGTAACATAATCAATAATATTTGAGAGCCCCTGACTGAAAGCAAATTATAATATGGTTATGGACATAAGTTCAATATAAATTCTTCTTTATCTACTTACAGTAGTAATGCAACACAGAGCACCTGTATAAAAAAGCCCAAAGCCAACTGTATTTCCTCAGGAGGCTGAGGTCTTTTAACATCTGCAGGAAACTCCTGAGGATGTTTTACCAGTTGGTGGTTGCTGGAGTACTTTTCTATGCTGTGGTGTGCTGGGGGAGCAGCACAGCAAAGAAGGACTCATCCAGGCTGGAAAAACTGATCAGGAAGGCTAGCTCCGTGGTCGGCCATGAAGGACACTCTGGTGACAGTGGCAGAGAAAAGGACACTAAAAAATTGCTGGACATTATGGACAATGCTGGGCATCCTCTGCACACGGTCATAAACAACCAGAAGAGTCTGTTCAGTGACAGGTTGCTTCTCCCAAAGACAAGAACCAACAGACTTAAAAACTCCTTTGTCCCACACGCCATCAGACTACTTAACTCCTCTCTGGAGGGGAAAGGGAGGGGAAACAGGAGGACAAAGGAGGGGGGAACAACTAAGCTGTAGTGCCTCTTCACTTCACTGTGCAATACTTTTTGTGCAATACTTTTTGTTAATAGTCAACGGTGCAATAGACTTCAATACTTGAAATGTGCAATTCCCTTGTATTCTTATTCCTATTTATTCTATTTATCCCTTTTGTATATTTTATTTATATATGTTTCTGTATTTATATATGTGTATATATAATATTCTGCTCACGTTCTGTAACTTCTGTCGGTGCTGTGCTATTGGAAACCGAATTTCCCCGAATTTTCTTAATGTATTGGTGTATTTTATTAGTTCATTTTAACAATGGTATGGTTAGCATAAAAGTACTTCAAATTTTCCCAAAAGCCTCCATAAATCAGAGCTCAGATTGAGACATATTTGTTTTGGTTTCACCACCAATGGTCAGCTGCTGGCTCAAAACTTTTCAGACTCAGTTTGCTTGGTGGCTTTTCTACTGTGCCAGCAGTAAAGCAACTGAGTACTGGGTATTTCTTAACACAATGATGAGTTTGTTTATGACAAGCAATATAATAATAGGCCTTTTTCAGTGCTTGGAGTTGATTAATGTTAGCTGCAAACTACGGCTCATATGGAAACTCATTATTTTGACTGACCCCTCCAGCCACAGATGTGCATATTCTGGGCACAGTTACACACTCTCTGACACCTGGAAGTTGCCCAGTATAACCACAGTCTGGTCTACTTGTCAGCTGGAGGTTGAGTTCCTTGCTAAGGAGGACCTAAGTAGTAGTAACTTGCATCTTTCAGTCAACATGTTGCTAGATATTTCTGAGCACAAACAGCATTTTCAACATTTCCTGCTAGAAACGTTGAAAATGGTCTAAGTGATTTTTAGAAACATGTAAACCATTCATGGGAATACAGTATGTAAGTCAAAAACAGAGTTTGTGCAATTCTAAGAAGGTTGAAAGTCAATACTTTTCATTAGCACCTTTATTCCTTGACACAGCCTAAACGCCTAAACTCTCTCAGACAAGCTCACTTATAATTTATTTAAACAGTCTTCATGAATAGTTCTCCGGGCTTCTTAAACGACATTCAAAAGCTCTTCTTTGGATGCAAACAATATTTTTTACGCTTAGATGGAACCATATTGTCATGGCCCTCCATTTTTGCCCTGGTGTGCTGTCTTCACTCCTCGCACCAAGGTGGCAACTGGTTTCCGGTCTCCGTCTGATCTCCACATCCACGCCTCTCTCACCTGCTGCTCATCTCCACTTATTGTTCCAGCCAGTACTTAAGACCCTGGTGGAGGACTGTTCCTCGCTGGATTGCTATACTTACCTCCGTTAGTGTAGCAAATTTCCTTGTGTTTCCTGGTTCTCTCCTAACAGCTGTCTCCATCTCCCTGTACAGATCTACCTGGGTCCTTGCCTGTTTCCCTTGGACCTGACCTGGATGAGCGTGAGTGAGTCACTGCATGGGATCGGATTGAGTGTGTTTGTGTCACGGACTGTACAAAGAGGAGTCTGAGCGTGTTATCCCCTGCCCTGGACCCCTTTTTTGGAACCCCTGGAGCCCTCATCCCTTGATCACTGTGTATATATACATAACTCACGTGGTGTTGTAAATAAATCCAATCCTAATCCAATGTGACACATACACTATATGGTTGAAAAGGTGCACTAAGCTGTCATGTAGTGCTAGCGAGTGCTAGGCATTAAACAATTTAGATAATAGAATTTAACTCATCATAACTGAAGCACAAGATTCTTTGGCAGTCCACACAGTAGGTCATGGTCTTTGTCAGATAGTCCATTAAAAATGCTCTGAAAGGCATTACGAGCACAAACATAGCAGAAAAGAGACTCAGCCGTAAGTGGCCTTTTGAGGAACTGCAGTTTAATTTTGCACTTCAGCATTGGCTTCATTGTATTAGCGCGCAGAAAAGGTTTGGTATATTTTCTGCAGTGTTGTGCCACACATATCTCTCTATTCATTTTTGCAGTGTAAATGCAACAGTGCTTTAGTGCTTTTTCTTGGCTTACTTACTGACTGCATTGCAATTGTTCCATGCTCCAGTGGGAAGAGCAGAGATACTGCTCATCGTGGCACTATGGACTGAGTCATTACTGAAGTCATCATGTTGTGAATCTGTGCACATGCAGATTAAAAGTATGAATTGTATTAAATTTGTGTTTGGGGGAAAAAATCTTTCTAAGTTTTTTTTTTTGGATCAAATTTAACATCTAATCCTTTACTTGCAGTTTTGATGTCCCCATAGGTCTGTTGGAAGCTCTCTCCCCTATCGTTTAGTTAGGACCTTCAAAATGACTGCCAAATAGTGAAACCAAAATGGCTCCCATCTTGCATGACCTGCTTCTTGAAGGACCCTAGCCATATATCACATTTCCCTTATTCTGAGCCTGTTAAGCATTCATAAGGCATTTGTTTTGGAGGTTCAAATTTTAGATTTGCTCTCCATGGTTCTGAAAAATTGTCAAAAACGGTTATTAACAAGATCACTGGGGTCTCAGTTATAGCCAAAGTGGGATTACCTTTGAGAGTCTCCATAGAAAATGACAAAATTTAGCATTTGCTACAGCGGACAAAAGAAAGAAGGATAGAGAGGACTTATGGACTTCATCTCTTTGTTCTGACATTGTACTTGGACCAGCTGACCCATTACAATGCCCTTTAGACCTTTTGATTTTTTAATTTATTATGGGGTTTCCTTTAATTGAAGACCCCTCGAAGGTCTGCTGACCTACACACTTTCACAGAGACATAGACAGTCTGGCACACACAGACACACATACTTTGCCGACAGCTTAAGCAGGAGATGACAGGCCTGGTTACAGTAATAACCCCTCCAGCTATCTCACGCCCATGCGTCTGCAGTATAGCCTGTAAATCTCACTCTGTTATTGTTTTAATAACACTAATGTTAGCATTAGCCAAGCGGTAAAAACGTCAGACATCAAAAGCCTGAAACATCTGAACTATATTGGGGTGAAGACAAAGGGCGAGGGCCCAGCTTGTGAAAATAGCTGGCTGTGCTGACTCGGCAAAGGAGTGTGTGTGTGTGTATGTGTGTGTGAATGTGTGTGTGTGTGTGTGTGTGTGTGTGTGTGTGTGTGTGTGTGTATGCGTGTGTGTGTGTGTGTGTGTGCGTGCGTTCAGCAGGAAGGGCAGTAGTAGGCACAAATTTGTATACTGATAGTGCAATTGTGTAAGTGCGTGGATATTTCAGTGCATGTAAGAGAGCCAAGCGACCTGCACAGAACAAAACCCTGCAGCTGCTCGGTAAAAACGGACTTCTCAGAGCTCCATTTCCTCCAAACCACAAAGCCTCATAAAACTAAGCAGCCATACTTAGCTAATGGCATTGACTTCAGTACCGATGCCTCTGGTGCTGCTTATTGGGGGAAAACACCCTGATATATTTTCCAGCACATGACTTTGTTTTTCTGAATCAACAGCTCCACCTCTTCTCTGAAGCATGGGGAAATAATAACTCTGAAATCATGTCTGATGGAGATGCATCGTAAAACGGCAGAAGATGGAAATAAAATCCACTTTTATTTATCCACTGTATTTGCTGGAGCTCATCTGCGACACACTGTCATGGAATATGTGAAAACCCGTTGGCAACAGGGGTGTGGATAGGGTCTGGGCTGGCACCACCACTGTCTGAAATCTGATTTGAACCCAAGAGCCTCCGCAAAATTTTGTTCACATGGGAACACATGGGGTCTGGATCCCCTTTCTGGGAAAAACAGCGTTGTCATCTTCAGGGCATCATTGTAAATTTAACTATATAATGACAAATACTAAAACATTATGTCTGCATGCTCATATAACCAATGCAAGACGCTTGAAACTACATTTTTTAAGTTGTTAAGTTGAAATATGGACTCCCCCTTTGACTCACAGTGATGTCTAAGACATCAATGTTGTTTTTTTTGGGGGGGGGGGGGGGGGGGGGGGTTCCCAACAACCACTCATTACAGCAGCTCTGCTCATTCTGAGTTTCTTTCTTTCTTATCTTTTTCTTCTCGTAATTTTTTATAACTAACGTATTAGTAATTTGACTCTGCAACCATGTTCTACTTAACAAATTTCCCACGTGTGGGACTAATAAAGGTTATCTTATCTTATCTTATCTTACAATAAAACACATGTACAGCTGGACAGCCTTGTATTTTGTTAGTGCTATCACTCTGTGGTTGAACCTAGTTTTGCCATATTGCTACATGGCAACCTAATGTGACTTTATGGAGGCAGGAGGTCTCACATCTATGAAAATCCTTGTGATCTGATGAATTTTAAACACCCAGCCCCCGTCCTGACTGGTTCTTGACCTAGTGCCTCCCCATTTAAAAAAATCTATAAACACCCCTGACTGGCACCAGGGAAAATAGAAGAAAGCAATGCAGCTTGTGCCCTGTAGTGTAAGTTAAAACCTATATGACATTAATATTGGTTGCTTGCGTTTTAAAATATATGAGTAATGAAATAAACTGGCAAGTTCTCCACGTGTACCAAAAATGACCTATTTTATGAACCTCTGAGTGCAGCAGGCGAGACTTCTTTGTCAGCGTATATATATGAGTGTGTGTGTGTGTGTGCGTGGATGCATGCTCAGGGTGGGGGTCCAGTGAATGCCAGGCTATCCATAATGTTTACTGACACAACACATTTTAATGGTTTTAGCTAAGAGCCAAGAAATTGAGAAATCAAGTCACATCAAAAGGGTGGCACACAGCGGAAGTCCATTGTTTACACTTATGGCTTCAGCTAAATCTGAGTAGTCCTATGGACACCACAGCTGAATTGCTTTGTTGTTGCAAAACTCTGTACAAGTATTGTTTATTTGCATAAAACAGCTTTCTAAAAAAAAGCATTCCCATTTTTGCCTTTAAGATGTATTATTGTTTTGTGAACTTTCATTAAAGGAAATTCTATATTATACTTTCCGCAGTAAGAAATGAAATATGGCAATAGAGTCAAAACTCAAAAACTAATTAGCTCCTCACCGACCTCAGCCAAGTATTTTTATTCCACCCCCAGATTTCATTTCAGACCCTCAGTAAGTAATGTTTGAACAATGAGCTGAGAGTCGTGTGAGGTCCCAGCATGCAGAACAAACGTGTGAACCCCAGTCATTTTCTGGCCATATGCTGGTGAACACCCAAGATCACACAATAGAGGAATTGTTTGGCTTTGAGTCTAACATTAAAAGTTTCTCTTTCTCTTGCGTGCCGCAGGGCTTCATGGGAGACCCATTACAACGATGATCAAAACGACTCATACATATTACAGTGAAGTAACGATACTCTGGCCATCACTCCCATCCCATACAGGCTGTTTCTTGTTTATTTTGCAGGTTGTTTTGAGCCAGGTCTCCAAATATCTGCTGTGAGTTAGCAGTAGTGGGCGGTTTCTGGTGGGCCACTGTGACCGGGTGTGCAGAGGTAAAGGAACAACGTGACATCATTCTTTGGCAACAGCGGTGTTGAATTTTCCAAAGATTTTGGAGATTATCAAATTTCACATTGCAATCATATCACGGTCAGGGTGGCCTGTTCATCACCTTACAGCTTGAGGCAGCTAATCCTGTGAAGTTCAGCCACCCCAAACAACAGCCTGGATCAGGTCTTTTCCAATACACTTGAAACAATTGTAAAAAAAGTAGCTTTTTTTATTAAAACATACACAAACATAAATAAAAAGAACACTGAATAGAAAAATCTAGCAGATAAAAACAGATGAAGGTCTAACAGGTGTGCTACAATCTTGTAGAAGAAACAATATAACCATATTGCTTTTGGCTAGGCAAGTACACACAGAATTGTCAAAAATCGAGATACATAAATATAGAATTTAAAAGGAAGCCCCTGTGTTTTAATAACAAAAAGCGTGCCTACTATTTCCTCTAAGTGCTGCTTAATGAATGTCATACAGACATAAAATATAAATGATTTTACAGCCGAAAGGTCACTTTAACAGTGGCCCATCTCTGTACTTTTCTAGCTAATAAATAAATATTTAGTGCATATTCCCATTTACCTCACTGAAGAGCCAAATGAAAAAAAAAAAAACAACAACAAAAAAAAAGTTAAGTTAAAGACGAACCAAACTCAACTTGGTTCGTCTAGTGAAAGAAAAGACAGGAGTCTATTCCTGTCATTCATGGTCAGACAGTCCTGCTATCTGCTTCACTTGCTGATCGTCATAAATGAAACAAACATGTCATTTATGACATTGTCATGTTGTAACCTTCAAATGACCACTTGGGGCGGAAAAATGGATAATAAATGTTTTTTGGAGCAACAACCCCATGGCTTCTCGCCTTTACACAAAGTCAAACTCATATTAAGCCTAAATTTTAATTGTGACTTTTGGGTGAAATTGCCTATCACTGTCACTATCCGCTAAAGTTGCTAAACTGCAAGGACGCTTCACTGCCTGCCTTGATCCAACTTCCAAAGACTTTCAAGAAAACACTTATACCAAGGCCTAAGAGTCGTGTTATTTTTATCCTGTGATAATCTGCTAAGTACAAGCAGATGCTCTATCAACTCCAACTCTCTCTTTGGACATTTTTCTCCAACAATCAGCACTGATAAATCCTTTCTTGCTGCACCTCCTGCCAACAAACTTACTTCCTTAGTTGCTCCCTTGTGGATTGTTTAATTAGTGCATAAACACATGTCAATCCTTAAGTCTAAATGTTGTAATCTGAACTGAATGTATTTAAATTTCCCAACACAAACCACAAAAAAGTCCAATAAAACTCAAGTGCTATTTTGGGTGAAGTAGAGAGCGCTGGTTCTGCTTTTTGGGAAAGGAAAAACGCAAAGTGGAAAGACAAGTTTGTTTTTTGAAAGGTGTTTACCTTTTGCATAAGTTTTTCCTCATAATAAGAGTCCAAAAAGGCTATCTGATGAAAAACAATGTGACACAAAAAACAAAACACACATGTACAATTAAGAAAAAAAAAACAAACTCTTTTGACAAATTAACATCACTAACAGTGGTTCTTTGGCATATCAAATGTTCAGTAGCATGTCTGCTCCCCATGTATTTAAGTTTCAGTTACCCAACTTTATGGCCCCAAAATACGTCCCTTCTCCTGCCAGGTCCAGCATGAAGGCGTTGGACACATTGACAAACAAGGCATCTCCGATATCCAGCTGGACCCCTCGTCCCTGCTGGGCACAGTACATATTAAAGCTTGTGTCGTTCCACCGCATAGTGCTGCCCGTCTTGCTTAGTACCACAGCCTTGCTGTTGTGTTTGATGCTCTCATGGCACATGTACTGGAAGAGCTGGGTGTTTTTAACATCCACTGGGGGGTTGTCCTCTGAAATTGGCCCTTGGCCTTTGAAATTGTAATAGCGAAAGCAAGTTTTGGCGTAAACGTAGTAGAAACCGGCTTCCCTCACCAGCAGTTTCCCCTTCTGGTAACCCATGTTATGGAGGTGCGCATGCGTATCATCCCATTCAATGGTGATGGCCGTCAGCTCACTCTCTGTGTGATGACAAAGAACAACAGAAAAACTGGATGAATTACTTTACCTTTAAAAAACTTTTGTTGTTTATCAAGAACATCCTTTCTATATTTGCAGTAATCTAGTTTAACTAACCTAGTTTCAAACTAAAGGTTCAGTAAATCAGGTCACAACATTAAAACTTAACCTCTTTATTGTAAAATTTATATTCGTTGTAACTCTGTTAAGCATTAACATTATAGCACCATCAAGAGAGTCAACACTTAAAACAGGAAGTCATCTTTGTATCCCAATGCAACGTAATTTCTAAAGGACGTTTAATGCTGTACTACTGAACAAGGGTAAAAAGTTATGAATTCAACAATAGCTGTAGCTATTTTTGTACAACTAAGATTTACACAGTTTACAATGAGTAGAAACTAAAAAATAATGGAAAAGTATGAGCAAGTCTCGCCACTCATGGGGCATCTCGGTAACGCCTTCAGAGAGTTATTTGAGAAGCCTCTCATGAGGCAGAGGACAAGTATATGTCATATATTAGCAAGCTAATATTTCATTTGTTGAGCACTTTGGTTAGTGTTTAAAAACAAATCATTTCATTTGGTGATTTTTTTTTTAAATTGGATGATGCATACAATATGAAATCATATATATAATAGTTATATCAAAACATATGGGGCAAATAACATATTCAGTTTATATTTTATTTATTATAAATGTGAAACTGTAAAAAAAAAAAAAAAAAAAAAAGGCCTGCAAAAATGACATTTAGATTAAGACTCACTCTTTGGGAACTCCTGATGCGTTCTGATTGGTAGATGGGCTGAAGCCATGCCATCTCTATTCTTGCATCGTCTGTTTTTCTTTGGATCTTTCAGCGCATTCAGCATTGGCTCTGTCTGCACCTCCTGCAGAAAACGTGGAAAAGCTGACATAACAAACTGACAGATTTACAGATCAAACATGAAAGTGTTCCTGAGCTTATCATTGTGAGGTTTTGAACTTAGTGACCTCTCAGATAATCAGTCACAATTAACTTGCACCAGCCTGGTTAGAACTAAGCAGGGCCTATTACGTGATGCTATCAAGATACAGCCTCTCAGTCAATCTTCTGTCTGGAGCCAGCCATGTGAACTCCAGCCAGCTTTCTTGTGATTTTGATGCCTCTTGTAAACAGAAGGTTAAAGCACCAGGTGGGTGAGGATGTGTGCTTGTGATAACCGTATTAAGTGCATCCAGTCTTGATGACATCATACAAAGCTAAGAGTAGAAAAAGATGACTGAAACAGAGCAGTCTGTAGCCTGAACTTTTGGCTAAGAGAGACTATTTGTACATACACTGACCTCACTATATGAAACTTTAGCCAAGTTTACTATGAACATTCACCACTGGAACAGTACACAGTATATATATATGACATATAATAAAGATACGATTATAGGCCCACTATAAGGTTGTAATATTTTTGAAAAGATTTTGACATTTTTTTACCCACAGCTTTATTCTCCTGTCTGTTTGAATAACTACTTCTTTCCATGGAGCTGAGCACGTGTGTATACATGAAGATGTGTGTGACCTCCTGGTGAGTGTAAACTTTCAGAAAGATTGTTCTTCTCAGGGATTTGGCAGCAACAGTGTCTGGACTGTATTCAGTCGCTGACTGCTGATTCTATTCAAGGCCGCGATGACGCCGCCATCCACTGTCTGAGCCGGGCTGTCCTCAGGCAAGACAGAGCATATACACTCAAGGAAAACATGGTTTCCAAGCAAGTAAACAGTTGCAAAGGAGCTGCCAACTCTCCTACACATCTGGCATGAGATTAAAATATCAGGTGTGAGTGTTGTTTTCTGCCTCTGTTTCTACCTACATGACTGCTCTTTTTCATATATATATATATATATATATATATATATATATATACATAGGGCTTTGCCGCAAAACACTGGGGTGAAGATTATTAAACTTTTTTAAGCAGTTTTCTCTGATTGGAAGAATCCAGGTATAATGGCAGTATTATCTCATCTCAACTCTGAGCCAAGATTAAAAAAAATTAAAAATCTAATGAAAAGGAAAGTGTTGAAAGTTTTAAACATACCAATTGTGAAACCACACATGAGCACAGTTGCGCATTCCAAATAAACTCCATTACAAAGCCAGTCTGGCAACGTCACACCTTTACCGCTCTAATATTGCTCTTAAGTATTTATTCACAGCCCAAGTCTAGACAAATTTGCACGGATCTCAAGCTAAGATTAGCAGTCTCTGTCCCCCCAAAACAATTTGCTGCACAAACATGTTTATAGTGCAGCGCCCTGGAATGAGACAGGGGTAAACAAGGCCTTGCCAAGGCTAAAAGGTAATTGTGAATGTGCTCCCAGTTGGCCCTACGTTGTTGGATCTATCTTGATTTGTGGTGAGACCAAGTCATACCTCTTTAACCATAGTGAAGAGATTATTTAAACAAAGTTAACAGCAGCTTGGCAGCTACCTGAGTGACACAGGGACCTAGAAGTAAAGTGTGCAGGATGGCAGCCACTCTGCATCAGGCTGAGCTGCTACACGATAAAGACGTGTTCTTAGAAAATATTCATGCAGCTACGGCTGACTGGATTGCACATGCTTGGTCCTGCAACACCACAGTGAATGCAGGCTTCAGTTCAGCCTTTTAACAACACACCACATCCATCCTTCCCCCTGTCTATTATGTTGAGTGGTTTCTGTGATGCTACACTAGAACAAAAGTCCTCTCACTCAGAGCTTGGCCACCAAAGCAGATTGTCTCTTTGTATTTCGTACTGCATCTGACTCCTAACACAGATCTCTAAACATTCAGATCATGAGCTGTGTCTGATTCATGGCACTGTGTTCTCACCACTCCCCAAATCTTACTGACCACAGGCCCAGCCCCAGTGCAGGCCAGGCCTGAACATCCTGTCTCACATCAAAGAAGCTGGAAAAATAAGCCGACAGCTGTCCACTGAGGCCTGAGAGCACCAACTCTCTTCACAACCCAGCATGGGCCATGAGGACCTGTCACCCTGACACCTCAAAAACTCCCATCATATCTTCCTGTGCTACGTGGGAAACAGCCGCAGGGCTGACACAATGAACTCCTAAGTACCAGACAGGCTGGGTGGTTTGTGCAAGCACTCCGCCAGGGATACCAAACACAAATACATAATTTCAAAGGAAATTAAAACATTATGGGAACCCAGTGTTATTTTACTTCCTGGACTGTTTTTTTGCTATTGCTCTACTTAAAAAAAAAAAAAAAAAAAAAAAAAAAAAAGGGCGGTAACTTCTATAGAGGGATTAGAAAATATGACTT
Source organism: Oreochromis niloticus (assembly GCF_001858045.2). Taxonomy (NCBI): domain Eukaryota; kingdom Metazoa; phylum Chordata; class Actinopteri; order Cichliformes; family Cichlidae; genus Oreochromis; species Oreochromis niloticus. Next base: position 31,654,305 of record NC_031987.2, on the reverse strand, counting down.
CAGTGATTAAGAATTTCCATTTTACAACTCCCTCGTGCTTCTCCCGATCATCGAACAAACACTCTGCGACCACTGACGCCAATGGGTGACTCAGTAATGGCCAATGCTGTAAACTACATTCTACATCAAAGATTAATCAAACTTGTGGGGGAAAGAAAACCCCAAGAAGCTATTCAATGCTATATCAAAGGCAGAGAGGTGTTTTTCCTGCTGTGGTCTGACCTCTCTCCAGCCCGTGTGACCACCTAGGGTTTTTGTGCTTGCTTTACAGAAGCTGTGGTGTGCACTGAAAAACATACCCATGGGAAAATCATAACTCCTGTCACTGCAGAAATTGCACATGATTATCCTGTTTTCCAAGTGCTTTAGGCTCTTCTCTTTTAAAAAAAAATAAATAAATGTACTTCCCCTTTGCAGTGACAAAAGGAAATACCTTGCAACCGTTGGCGTATTCTTAAAGCAGATTACTTTAAGCCTCTGTGGCATTATCTCTAATTAGCAGCAGTGTAACTACTTCTTTCTCAAGCTTTACTTTAATGACAATTTCAGAGCTGATTGGAGGAAATCAAAATCTACAGATGATGAAGCCTGATTAAGTAAGTGCGTGTGTGCGTGTAGCATGTGTATAATGTTGCAGCAGGAGGGACGTGTGAAAATGCACAATATCTGAGTGGAATGTGTCAGACGGCGCGTTGCCTGGGGTCACCCAGAGGTCAGACTCACCTCCATGGGCCGATGTGGAGTTGTGGACAAATCTACCTAGAGAAAGAAACAAAAGTGGTTATAGAGATTTTTTTTTAAATGCAGTGGTAACATCATATTTAATGAGCCCAATCTGTCTCAAAAATGATTCTCTGACAGGTCAAGATAGGCGAAATATCTCATCTTGTGTGCTGTATGTGCTGATGGACACCCATCAGTACATACAGCACATATCACTGTGTGTGTGTGTGTGTGTGTGTGTGTGTGTCTGCGAGAAAGCGCAAGAGAGTGGGAGGCTATTTTCCGCATGTCATTCTGCATTCCACCGCAACAGGGGGAAAAAAAAAGTCTGTTTTGTAACTTGAGCTTTGGCTCTCAGTTGCTGCTGTTCTGTTATCTGTGTGTTATTTAAATGACAACGAATAGTCTTCCATGCACGCAAACACACTTTAACCTTCACATTCCAATCAGCTTTTTAAAATTAAAAATTGTCTATTTAGCACATTCCTATCTCTGCATAGCACTGTGCCGATCCCTGCTCTCCTCACCATCTCCAGGAAGTTTTACAGGTGTTGTGGTCAGATGATGGCCCAGCACCATACTGATGACTCACACAGAGTGCTGCTATATGCATCTCTCATCGGAAAAAAGCCCTGACCAACCACAGGGCCTCTTGTGCTGCTGGGTACTTGAGACAGCCTTCCCCTCTTGTCACCTTCTCAGACAATCCCACACACAATCCCACACACTTTTACTGTACAGCTATGGAATGAAATCCATATCTGTATAATAAAAACCCTCCTTTATTGACAAGCCAACAAAAATTAATCAGGGGTGTCTCTAGAGAATGGAGGCATAGGGTGGCACTGGCCCCTTCTGGAATTATGATTGGCTCTCAAACTACCACTTTCAGTATTTTCATGCTATGCTACTTTATACTCCACTATATCCCTGAGGTACCACCTTGTTTATTTTAAAACTCTAGTTACTTATTACTTTTACTTTCCTCACCTCACTTGTAACCGGTCTTGGCAGATGGCTGCCCCTCCCTGATCCTGGTTCAGCAGGATGTTTCTTCCTGTTAAAAGGGAGTTTTTCCTTCCCACTGTCGTCCAGTGCTTGCTCATATGATTTTCTCTGTATTACTTTAGGGTTTTTACCTTAGAATACAAAGTGCCTTAAGGCAACTGTTGTAATTTTGGCCATATAAATAAAACTGAACTGAATTATTAATTTACACAGTTTGTCCAATAAATGTACAAATAGATGTAGTTGTGTTGTTACAGCTAAAGCTATCCATCAGTGTGAGAATTTTAAATCATCTCCAGCTGCAGCATTAAAATTACATATACTTTAATGAACTGTATGATTTTGCATAATGAGTAGCTGCCATAACTTTTGTACCATTACTTTTATAGGATTACGATTTTATGAGCCCTGTAAAACGCCCCAGAAATTCACACATAAACAGGGGGGAGAGATGGGGAAAAAGGAGAAAGGAGGAAGAAAGATGCTCGCCAGGTGAACTTAGTGCATCCTGACAGAGCAGAGATGCGGTCTGCCCTCTCGGCTTGTTCAAACACGACGATTATTCAACTCTAAAACCGCCATAAAGTAGAAAAAACAATTATTATTATTATTATTTATTATTATGATTATCATCATTATTATTATTATTTCACATCATCGCAGACACGTAACCTACAAGATGGCACACACGCGTCTTCAAGGAATATGAGCATATGTCACTGCGCTGTCACACAAGACAGCACGTCGGAACATCCACGGGGTCCTGCTTGAACTTTGCCATACTCCCCTGCCTCCACTGCGTCTCTGCTTATCCTCAAACGTTTACAGCTAATGTCACATACAAATTACAAATACAGCCCGCGGACTGCATGTAAACACGCTGCACGAAGAACTTCAGTGGCAGCAGCGACAGCCTCAAGTGAAAACATCTGTATTTTGCAAACAAGACATCATGCGTGACTGACATTTGGATTCGCAGCCGAGCCTCAGATGCTGAGATGTTATCGTCTCAAAAACAGGTAATCTTCGTGGAAAGGAAAAAAAATCTTTAAGGGGGTTCGTGAGATGCTATCAGCGAGTCAGGGTGTTTCTGCAGCGAGGCAGCAGTTTAACTGCGTGCCGTCGAGGCGCAGCACCTTCAAAGGAACACCAAAGTGCACCAAAGCTTTGCGCGGAGAACAGCACAAGTGGCTCGATCTGAAAGCTGCCCCCCTCTCTCTCTCTCTCTCTCTCTCGCTATCTTCACAGATAGCTTTACGTCTAGAGCTAGAGAAGTTATTTGACATTTTATGGCATTGTAAAGTTGCGCAAACATCCATGGACCCGGTCCTACCTCGCTCACGGCCAGGAATTGTTGACAGTCTTTTAGAAGTAAATATTTACACACAAACCCCAAGTTTGAGTGAAGCTACACACACAATGAAAGCAGTATAGGAGCGAGCTGAGCAGTAGATCACACCACGCTGTTGCTCTGAGATTCTTACCTCTTGGAGATAACCTGTCAGGTGTAATAAGATCGCCACGCTGGAGGCCACCTGAAGCAATCCCATAACAGCGAGGGTCCCGAATAGGAGCGGCCGGTAAGTGGGTTCCGAACTCTGCACCGGGTGGAAGCGGTGCTGCTGCCCCACCTCGATGTCGACGGTGTTCCGCAGGTAGCCTCTGTACTCGCTGTGGGTAGCTGCCATGCTGCGCGCTTTGTGTGTGTGTCGTTCAGCCCCGGGGCCAGGTCCCAGACTCAATGCAAGGAAGGAAACCGAGTTTGCAAGAGTCCCTATAATCAGCAGTGGGTGGGCTGAGAGAGCGCGTTTGCGTCTGCAGCCAATCAGAGGATCCTCCGGCAGCCCGGAGAGAAACAGACTCGAGCAGGACTGTCAACCGGATCGACCTGAGCGCATGACAGGTAAAGCGAGCCCTTTATGTCTGGCCCTTTGCGGAGACGCGTTAACGTGTGATCCTCCCCTTCCCGTCTACACCCCGTGAACATGAATTAGGCGCACAGCAGGGATGCAAAGAGGATGGATTTAAAAAGAAAAAATCGAACCCATCAGTGATCAGTGGGCACTCCTGTTTTGTATTTTTAAGAAAAAGATCAAACCTATTCAGCCATTCATTCATTCATTCATTTTTGACATAAATACTAAAAAAGGGGGAGGGGGGGGACTTTGCTTAGAAAAAAAAAACTTGTCTGAGTGATTTTAAAAGTATTCAGATATGATCTTCCTCGTTTTTACACCGCTGCCTCTCCATGTGTACTGGTTAACACAGTCACCTAAAAAGTGAAAGCTCTCTGGGTTGATCTCGAGAGGAGACAAAGGTTCCCTGGGGGTAGCGACAGGAAATGCAACCGGCATAAAAATCTGTCCAAAACAAAACAGGCAAAACTGCCTGCTGTGCCGACGCCTTCGGAATAAAAGGGAGAACCCGAGAGTAGCTTTTCATGCAGAGTCTGTTCTGACCTACTGGATATATAAGATGTGTCCTTGGAGGAAGGCTTCGAGGTCTCACATCCCACTTATGGAAGTTGCATAATGGGTCCTGACTGAGGGGCAAAAAGTTCTTGAACTTAAACAGTTAACTAAGCTCCAGCACCTCAGTGAAGTAAAACATATACAAGACACATTCTGCTTTGAGATACTGAGCCTTTGTGTGTCAGATCTCATTAGCTCTGCAGATTCAGTGGTGCTTTTTGGTCCTGTTCAGCCATCGTCATGTCTTTCAGAGAGGGAGTTCTGATAAACAGTGGTGCAGATTACTGGCTGAATGAAGTAACGTTCTGTGAATCCTGTGCTTCATTGCTGCCGCCATATTACTATTGGGCAACAATGTCCTCAGACGCACCTTTATGGAGGCTGGGGGTCTGACCACTGCTGAAATGATTAGAAATTTCTAAATTATCAGCATATTTTTAAAGAGATTCAGTGTGGTGTTTTATTTCTATTAGCAGTTTCTGATTTCCCATGGTTACCTAACTGATTTTTTCTTGGTCCCTCACTTGTTGTTGGTGTTTAACCATATGCTTTAGTCCTGCTTTAGTCCTGCTTTAGTCTAATGTAATAACCTAGGGGCTGTGTGCACAGAGGTCTCTGGCTGGGCCAGCATAACTGATAAAGTGATGTGGTTTTGTTTCTTGTAACACAGGAAAGAGGTCACATTTGAAGACATTCCTTTGTGTAAAATGCACGGAAACTCTTAATCATGCATTTATCACATCTCTGCATTGGAATTTTGTTGTTTTTTTGTAAGTTCCTGGTTGGCACCACAGAAATGCACCACGACAGTAAGCTTGTGAAATCAGCCCACTCAACGCAACCCTTCACTTCTTGTGAATTCTGAATCAGATGTGTTTTTTCAGTATATTTGTTATGGTAAAGAGCAGTTTGTAAGTTTTTTTTTTCTTTTGAGTCATGCATAATATTTCTTGGAAATGGACTTTTGATTTGACATGTTTTGCGAAACATAAAGGCTAAAAATTAGATGAAATAGTGCATTTGAAGCAGAGCGCTTACGCTTTTTTTGTGAACATGCATCATATTACATCACACTAGGAAGTTGTCTCTGCCCTCGGTTTTGCTCCTTATGCAGTAGTATGTGGAAGAAAGTCTGAGCAGTAGTAATTTGATGAGTTGGTGAGGCAGTGACTTTTTTATTGGGAGTTTCATCATGATGAATTATATGTATGTGAAGATTGGACAAACCCAGGCCTTACGGGACTCCACAGCATTCCTGATAGGAAAAGGAAAAGAGCTTTTTTTCCTACCCGGGTGTTCTGTGCAGCTGAAGCAGGGGGTGATACGGATTCCTTGGCTTAAAAAATATTGGAAATTAGCTGTTATTCTGCTGTTTCTCTTCCATGAAGACATGACACTTTATATTGTTGATCAACAACAGCTGATCCTCTCATTAGTTTTGTTTAGAGATGCCTTAATACTCTACTAAATTGTCAGTTTTGTTAAACTGAAATACATTAGAGGCAAATTCACATTATTGTTTAGCAAAACAACATTAGACAACATTAGCTACGGTTGGTAATTTTCCAGTGTGCACTGATTTACACTATCAACATCTTTAGAGACTTCATACTTCCTGTAGCTTCATCTTGCTCAGCCTCATTCCCACGTGTTACATTATGGTCAAGCCTTGTGTTTCTTACTCTGTAATAAATATTATTTGAAGTGTTATTTTAGTGTATATGTAAGCAGTTTTTCTGCATAATCTAGTTATTGCAAGTTGCTGTTTAAGGTATAGTTGGGTCTGTTCTTCCAGAAATGTTTCACAAGACAGTGCTGATATGTCAACACAGGCAAGCAGGGCATCCCATGGTGTCTGGAATCAAGCTTTAGCATCCTCCTGATGCTCAGTCAGTTTCAGTATTGGTTTGACATGAAGAACTTCAAAGACTTCATTAATCTGATTGCAAAACAGAACTGGGAATCCCATGTCATGCCAAAAAGATGCCACTTAGATAGATGGATGGGGGCAACGTCAATGCAAGAGTGATATCAGATAAGTTTATCAGCTTGATGCCAAATCGACCAAAACATAATGAGCAAAAAATTTAAGTATGTGTATTCACGGGTTTCAATGCCATTTGGGCTTATGTGTAAAAACTGGAATGGAGGAGACATGAAACAACATGTAAGAAAACATTTTTCACATTTTTTTCCATTTCATCTGGAACTGCAGATCAACTATTTCTCTTTTAACCCTCTGTGGTTTAACTCTTAGTCAGTGACTGTCCAAGAGCCTTAGTCCCAAACACTAACCCTATATTTTGGAGACACAAAGAAAGTACTTTTGATACTATAGTTTGGGCAATGTAAATAGTTGCGAATTCTTGTCAGTGATTCCACTCTATTCCTATGACTTGGGAGAACACAAGTCATGAGTGGGTGGCTGAAGTTCAGGAGGTAGAGCGAGCAGGTCATCTACTGATCAGAAGCTTGGTGGACTGGCTGTTCCAGTCTAAAATTATTGCTATTGTTTAACATGAGTACCAGCTCCTCACTGTGATCAGCTGGAGCAGTTTGCTCGGAAGGGAAAGAGGGAGGCAGCTGGAGTCTTCTTCTGGATATGCTGTACACAGAACGTCACGACAAATACCAAAACCAACGTTGGAGTGCCAGCTGAATGAGGGATATAAGTATCTGGGGCATGGTGCAGAGATGCCGCAGCGCAGCTGACAGTGGACAGGCAAGGAGAACCAGAGTTGCAGGAAGCTCTCTGCTTTTCTGAGTTTCAGTTCAGCAGACTTTTTGTTCCTCTTTCGTTGTCAAGTGTTTCAAGCTTAGAAACTGGAGCTGTGTCAATAGGAGTAGTGGTTTCTTGAAGCTACTGTGAGTAGAACTGGTTGTAGTACAGATGAATGTGGGTTCTCTTTCTTCTGCTGAAAGGGATCCAGGCAAATCCATATGAATGTGGCGCCATGTAGGATGTCACCACTGGAATCAGAATCCCAATCAGAATCGTGTTTATTGGCCATGTATATGCGCAAACAACCAACCATAAATAACCAATCTAAATCTTATATACATAAAATACAGGATGACAGAAGTAATAAAATACCACAGAATGTACATAAGGTGCAGTTGCAGTCTAGCAGTGTGAGCTATGTGACAGTTCAACTGTTTAGGAGGGAGATGGCGAGGGGAAAGAAACTGTTCCTATTACGGGTGGTCTTGGTCTTCTATACCGTCTGCCAGAGGGCAGCAGGTCAAAAAGTCTGTATTCAGGGTGTGAGGGATCTGTGATGATTTTCCCTGCCCGTTTTCTGGTTCTTGAGAGGGCAGGGGGGCGCCAATGATCTTTTCTGCTGCCCGTACAATCCGCTGCAGTCTCCTCCTGTCCTGTTTAGTGGCTGCAACAATACCAGACTGTGATGGAGGAGCACAGGACAGACTCAATGACTGCATTGTAGAACTGGATCAGCAGCTCCTGTGGAAGACTGTACTTCAAAATTGTCTCAGGAAGTACATCCTCTGCTGTGTCTTTTTGAGGATGGAGGAGATACTGGTCTCCCACTTCAGGTCCTGGGAGATGGTGGTACCCAGGAACTTGAAGATCTCCACAGTCGACACCGGGCTGTCTGATATGGTGCGGGGGAGCAGTGTTGAGGGATGTCTCCTGAAGTCCACTGTCATCTCTACAGTCTTAAGCGTGTTCAGCTCCAGATTGTGCTGACTGTACCAGAGTACCAGCCGCTCAACTACCTGCCGGTATGCAGACCACCGTCCTGAATGAGGCCAATGACGGTTGTGTCATCTGCAAACTTTAGGAGTTTAACAGCCGAGTTCTTGGAGGTGCAGTCATTGGTGTAGAGAGAGAACAATAGTGGTGAGAGGACACATCCTTGAGGGGCACCAATACTGAGGGACCGAGTTTCAGAGGTGATCTCCCCCAGCCTCACTTGCTGCTTCCTGTCTGTCAGGAAGCTGGTGATCCACTGACAGGTAGCTGGTGACACGCTGAGGTGGGAGAGTTTCAGCATAATTGAAAAGCCAAATAACAGCACATAAAATGTGCTTTAAATCTTCAATGTTGCCTAGACGTCATTGTTGTCCTTCTAAAAGAATTACATTCAAGAAATGGATTACAATTCCAATGATTTGTAATTCCCAGCAGTGACAACAGCAGTGTATTTAGATCTGGAGTTCTTTAATAGCTTAAACATCTTCAATTCAATTCATACATATGTTTGTGAACAAGAAACCATTAAGTGTTTATTCTCTATTTTTAAAACTTACATTGAACACATTTTTGTCTCATTCAAACATTCAGAACAGGCATTCTTCCTGATTTGACCAAAACAGGCATTCCCCCTTTTTTCCAAAAAGAACTTGCTTAATAAAATGATTCGTTTTATCTAAAAAGCTTGTTTAAAAAATATAGAATTTTTATGAAAAATAAATTGGACACAGAAGACAGATGACAACAAGTCTGGATTTCCACTATTGCAGCAGTGGAATAACTAATACAAAAACACAGTGTCATAGTGATTCATAAGTCTGCCCACAAATATCCATAATAGGCCTTCCTGCATGAACAAACAGATTTCAAATTTCCTCTCACCTTCATTCAGGTACTTTGACACTTACCACATTTGTATGAAGGGAATCAGTGTTCAGCCTTTCAATTATGTGCACCACCTATAACAATCCAGAGTTTTGAACAGTAAACAAAAGCTTTCTACACTATCACCATTGATACAACAAAGATCGCAATTTACAGCTGTTTGTCAAATGACGTAAATGAAGCGATTCTTTTTCAGCTAGTAGTTGATACGTGTTGCTGTCATGACTTTTGAAAATATGGTGAAGTTAAATTGCTGTAATTGCTTTGAACTTTGATGTATTGCATCATAATAATATGTATAATTTTTCTTTTCTTTTGTATATCTAGCTCATCAAATTTATAATGGTTTTTCTTCAGGTTAGATGATTGTTAGCACTCTCACATCTACCAGAAGAGTTCAAAAAATGTAATTTTTTGAGTGCCCACCTAGAACTGTAGGCCTCATGTTCATATTCATGATTCAACAATAAGAAAGACAGTGGGCAAAAATGGCATCCATGGAAGAATCCTGAGGTGAAAAAACATCTTTAAGATCTAGAAGATGGACAGTCAAATATGGTGGTGGTAGTGTGATGGTCTGGGGTTGTTTTGCTGCTAAATTAAAACAATTTTGCAAAGAAGAATGACCATTTACAGTTACCATAAATATTTGATTATAGTTCTTGCTGCCAAGGGTGATACAACCACTTATTAGGTTTATGGGGTAATTACTTTCTCACACAGGGCTAGGTGAGTTTAGATAGCTTCTTTCCCCTAATAAATGACATCAGCCTTTAAAATCTACATTTTGTATTATTTTTATCTAATATTAAACTTTGTTTGATTATCTGAAACATTTGGGGGGCAAGACAAACACAAAACCCCCCCCCCCAAAAAACAGGAGTCGGGCAATTGCTTTTTCACATCACTACATAGTTAGCCTACATAAGAGTGGTGTTGAAGAAAGAGAGTAAACACAAGTTCTGAAATGTCAAACTATTTATTTAAAGCTATATTAATCGATTTTTAGCCACACAGTGACTGTGACACTTGCTTTGCAGACCACATTTACAACATATATTCCATATCTAGCAGTGACAGATGAATGCTAACATTTACTTTGGGTCCTGTTTCTGACCACCCAATGAACGAAAGGCCAATATTAGCTCTGTTTTGGTTTCAAAAACTCAGAGGGTAATATTTGTCTATCTACCTATTACATGTACCACTCTATTTACCCGCCTGTTACTAACTTAGCTCTGGACATGTTAGTTTGTCAAGGTTTTTGTCCTAAGAAAGCTAATTCAAGCTGGTAACTTGATAAGCATTGGGGGAATGAATCACAACACAACCACTATGGGCCTAAAACCCAAACATTAACTGGCAAATTACTCTCCTATTTTTTTCCTTTCCAAGCATCCACTTCTACCATTAAACATAGTTATATGATACACTTCTAATACTCAGTGTTGATTACTGCAGCTTTCAGCAACTGAACAAAGTGATTCTACAGTTTGCACATCGTCTAGCTGTGGAAATACCAAGCAATGTCACTTTAGCTATGCATCTAAAAAAAATATGAGAATACTATTAATTCCTCTTCGTGCACTATTATAATCCACTTACACCAACATTCTCTAAAAACATGCACAATGGGTTATGGTTATATGCTACGGTTGGACCACCTCATTAAGGCTGTGTGTCCACAGACGGTCCAGTGGTTATATATCGTGGCTGTTGCAGCATCTAAACATGGCAGTGGCTCCTGTTAGCCCAGAGGGTGACCTCCCTAACCTCTCCTGTTTTCCTAGTGCCAGCAGAACAACACTGTAGTATTTGAAAACCCAGCAGAAAACGAGCCTCCTTTAGGAACACGAGTTATTTTAGGCACCAGTAGTGACAATAGAAGGGAAGGGGTGGTTGTAGTAGGTTGGACGCGTTTGCGAAATCCAAGTTTCTGGGTGCCAGAGGAGTTCATGGGAGAAGGCTGGCTTTTTCATATGTGCCCACACACCCCCATGTTCCCTTCCCCCCCCCCCCCCCCCCCCCCCCCCCAGGCTCAAACCATCAAACCATGGTGGTACAATCATTTAATACTCCATCATTATTGGGCTGTCTAACTTCATAAAACCACACACATGATTTTGGTTATGTTGTAGTGTAACCACATTCCCCCCTCTCTTACTATTACTCTTGTTTTTGCGATGCTTGTATAGAACTGCCTCTGTTGATGTTTTGCTTCTGAAATGTAGCACAAGGACTGGAGTTTCTCCTGATGCTGTGTCAGAGCAAAACCAGCAACGACGTAGACTTCACCTATGAGACCTTTCGAACCCCATGTCAGGGCTCCAGCAACTTCCCGCACTTGGCTGGCCGTCGACTGCTCTTGGTATCGGCTCTGTGGTATAAAGTGCTCATCTCTCAGTCAGGGGCTCATTAATACACCGTGAGAACCTGTGTTTAGCTGTGGGTTTCCTGTTCCCTCAGCAATTTCCTCCAGGAGTCACGAGTAGAGAAACAGCAGTGTTCAGGTTAACGTGTGTTTGTTTGGACTGTAGCCCACACTTTTATTCATGTCGGTCTGGTTCTCAAGTGCGCGTGCACATGCATGGATGTGTGTTTGAGTAATATCCATACCGCTGTGTTTTGCTATGTAAGCCTACAGCCACAGAGTGGATTTGGATGCTCTTTCAGATGATGAAAGTCAGCCAAAAGCCCCGTAGCTGCTACAAAGAAGAAGAAAAATGAGATGAAACATGAATGAGAGACAAAGAGAGGAAGAGAGAGAGAAACCCAAAAGTGCCAATATAACTGCATGCAAAGATAAAACTTGAGACGGGGTGTTTACCTTTGCCACCGGCCAACTCTTGCATTGTTATGAGCAACTTATTATCTCTGGTTTTAAGTGCATTCCTAGTAAACCGTATCCGTATACTCACTATGATGCTGAACTGTGCAACCTCATACTTTTTTGTGAAACTGTGACGTTGGCAACTTATCCCATCGGAGGGGAGGGTCATGGGTTAAAGTGCAGGGTTCATAAAGTGCAGGACTGTGGAGTCACAGTGAGCAGGGTCTGGTCAATATGGTTCTGCCCATTGCTATTTCAACTTCAAAGCAACCAGCATGATTCCACTGGATTCAGCCTGTTTTTCAAACCAGAAGGGTAGAGATGCATAAACTAGAGAAGCCAAATATGAGGAAATGGTTGCACTGCTGCCTGGCATAAATATTTGATGGCACGCATCCTGAGTATGCGTGCCACTGTACTAGGATTTGATTGACAATAACTTGTCTTCTCAAGGTCATTCAGACTTGAGAAAGACTCTGAACACCAAGGATATAACAAGGCTGGATTTTTCCACTGTTTATTTTTTGGCCTCTTTTATCTGATCGAGAGACTGCTCTTTAAGACGCATGAAGAGCAAAGAATTGTCTCTTTCCCCTCACTCCCACATCCTCTGTGGTCAGAAGGTCACTCCAAGTCTGCAATGAAACACACACACATGCACACACTCAAACACACACATTGCCTTTCTGATTGCTTTGCTCCTAGCTCAAGAACTTCTTGGGCTGCCGCCTCCATAGCAACCCCAGTGTTTACACCCCGCCCTCCACCTCTCCCTCCCCCTCGGCCCTCACATCACACCAGGCTGCGGTTTTATCAAAACTACATATTTGAAAAGAAAATTGGAGTGATGATCAGCCCAAACAGGGATATTCCAGACCATTAGGCAGATCCTGTTTCAGTTGATGTGAGTGGGCTAGGGAGTGTGGGAGAGTCGGGGTAAAGACTTAGCAGACTATAAGAGCAGGCACTTCTGCACTGTGTGGAGGGAAGCACAAATGACAAGTGACGCCGGCAGAATCTGCAGCACAGATCAATGCACAATAAAGTGTTATTTATATTAAAGTATTTCATGAATGAAGCATTGCCACTTTTGTAGGCAGTTGAAGGCCTGCAGTAGGCAAAGGCAGGCGTATTTATAGTTATTATAAATATGTTCCAAAGGGTACCAACAGCAGACAGTTGTGACAATGCATTTTAGATTATGTTATGGACTAAAAAAGTAATATATCAAGTAATGTCAAAAATTAATTTCTCCTGGAAGTAATTAAATGACATACTACATTACTTTTAGGAAAAGTGATGAGCAGAGTGTAATATGCTACTTTTCTGCTACTGCAAATGTGTAACAAGAGAAAACGAACCTGTCTCTGAAACAAACCTCCCATAGAATCAACAAAAATTCATAAGGCCAGAAAAACCCAGATGGAGCCTTCATGCTTTATCAGGAGAGTCTATATGTAAGATTAGAACTTTAGAACATGGATAGTAATGCCAGCCGTAATGTATATTCATGTCTCCTTGATATGAAATTGTTTATACAATAAATGTATTAAAATTTTGAAATTAAAATGTCTATCTCCTGAAAAACTGCTTCTGTCCAAGGCAAAGCCAATGCCAATATGATTTTCAAAGACCAGTAACTATCTATGATACAGACAGAAGCATCTGTTTTAAGCTCGTTAAAGCAGTCTCATTGTAGATCACATAGTATTACCAAGTAATGTTAAAATATGCAAGATTGTTTATGAAATGTATTTCACGTAAATTGTCCATAATAGGTAATACACATCTATCTATTTATACTTGCTAAACTAACTCTTAACACAGCTATTCGTTTTTAAAAGTGTTAAAAGTGTAAACATCAGTGTTTATTGCAGGAAAAGTCAGAGAATCACCAGTCTTACCTTAAGGACTTAACACAAAAAGGAAGGAAGGAAAACATATTATCCAGGACTGACTGACTGACTAATCTTGGGACCATCCTAGTGACATGGTTACACTTGCCAAAAGTTAAACAGCGCGTTAGCACTCCTACATGGTTTCATCCTGAGCTGCTTCCACTTTCCTGCCCTGCCTCCATCTTTCCTCCCAACTCTCAGTCTTAAATCACAATGTCAAGAGTTTTCTTTTCTAAACAGAGATACCAATGGAGTATTTTCCAGTGAAAATACGAAAGTAACAGCACTGGTCATGATTTTTGATTGACATAAAGATTAGCCTGTATTTATCAGGTATGGTCACATTGAATTCCAATAAAAGACAGAACCACTTTCAGAATAATTAAAATGGCTGCAGTAGTTAGGTAAACCCCTTGTGGTGTCCTCGGGTCAAAAATGGTCCCTAGGTGAATGGCAAACAAGTATATGGGAATCCCGAGGACACCACACGTTAAGATTAATAAAACACCTACACATCCGTGATATGTATCTCCTATTCCACCGCATCCCAAAGGAGCTTCATTGGATTACGATTATGGTGACTGTGGAGGCCATCTGAGCACGGTACACTCATTGCTGTGTTCAAGAAACCAGTTTGAGATGATTTGAGTGGCATTATTGATGTTATGCAGCTGGAACCAGCCATTAGAAGGTGGGTACATTGTGGTCATAAAGAGGTGGGTATGGGCAGAAACTGCTTAGGTGGTTGTGGCACTTAAACATTATCCAACTAGTACTAAGTCTGCCAAAAAAATATTAACCACACTATTGCACCACTACTACCAGCCTCAAACTCTGATATTTCTTTAGCTGTGGGTCAGTTTAAGCAGTACTTTTTTTACTCTAACTGAGCACTTTTTACTACAAGTTTCGGAAATGCTCAGACCCGCTTGTCTTGTATGGGCACAACACCTTTCTTCCACATTCTGATGCTCAAGTTAACTTCCACAGGTCATCTTGACCATGTCTTCATGCCTAAATGCATTGAGTTGCTGTCATGTGAACTGAGGTAGCTAACAACATAACCAGTGAGTATAAAACTTTGAAAAAAATAAAATATGATTCCACTATTTAACATCAGGTAATGAGCTCTAAGCTCATAAGCTTAAATTTGATCTTCACAGTTAATGCAATGTAATATTCCTGTATAACATTAGCCAGTATTTTATTAATGTTAGCCTAAAGGTAAGGTGGTTTCTTTATTTAAATGTCTAGTCATGTTGGTATACTTAACGGTAATGCTAGCTAGAGAACTGTCTAACCTGCCATGATAAGCATTAACTATTATGCTTATTATTATAATGTAGTCAGGTGGTTAGTATAGGCCGATAAAGAGTGTGAGTGCGGGAACAATGGGATCTGGTGGAGCTGTGTAGCATGGAAAAATGACTAGGTTCTAAATATCTCCCAAAACTGGTTTGTTGATTTGGTAGATTTGTTTCATATTGGACAGGGACTACAAGGTTTTCTCTTTGAGTATTTGGCCAGCTTAATTCTAAAACATATTAGCTGATGTTACATGACTTATAGCCTACTGCCATGGCTGCTTTCCAACCAAGCCCAGTCATTTAGGAATTTGGCAAGCGATGCTTAAGAATCTAAACTGATGATCGTTATCTTTGACCTAAACTGACAGTAAGCATAGACACCAGCCCATCCTGTACTAAGCCAAATGAGTCCATTAATGTAAACTTTTCCATAATACTGGAAATGTTATAATTCCATAGTTAGCATATGTTTATACTGTCCAGTATTCTCACACAGCCTTTAAATCATCATCACCATTTGGTATGTGAGTATCTTATAAATTAGTGACTTCAACAAGATATCATTACAGATCTACAGTCTGATTAATGATATGACTCATTGTAAGCTTTGTCTAGATCTGTAATGATAAAAGGGAATTTGCTGTCCCGCCCTGAAATTTGAAAATTAAGAACAGGCTCTTCTTTTGCCCTATATTTCTTCCATCTCTCTCCAGCCTATTGCCAGTAGTTGCAGCAACCACTTTTAGTTTCAGTGGGAAGGTATTAAAACTAGAAAAATTTGCATTTCCTGCGAAAATGCAGTGTGGATGCTGTAAAGCTGAAGCTGTCAGCTGAAACTAGCTGAAAAAGCTGAAAAGTTGCAGAAGTTGTAAAACCTTTGCAAAAAATTGTAATAACTTTGCAGAAGCATAAGAACTTAGCAAAAATGTAATTACTTAGCAGAACTGCAATAACGTAAAGAAAACATATGTCTGTGAAGGTTTGCAAACTCCTTTGAGTAAAGAAAACATAATACTTGGCAGAAATACAATAACATAGCAGAACTTAGCAGCAGAAATTAGAATAAATATTGTAACTTAGCAGAAACAAGATAACTTTTCAGAAATACAGGATTTTAGCAAACATGGTACAAGATTACATAGATACTTTATTTAAACAAAAATACCTAAACATTGCACAAATACTGTGATTTAGGACAAATACTACAACATAGCAGAAATGCTGTAATTCAGCAAATATATTATGCTATGGCACAAATAGAAAGAATATGCTCAAATACTATGATTTTGCTCAAATAATATGATTAAGCAATAATACTAAGATTTAGCAGAAATACTGTATTTAGCACAAACACCGAAAAGTAGCAGAAATACTGTAATTTAGCATAATAGTAATATCTTGCACAATTACAAATATGGACATGGTAAATGGCCTGTATTTATATAGCGCTTTTATGGTCCCTAAGGACCCCAAAGCTCTTTACATATCCAGTCATTCACCCATTCACACACTGGTGATGGCAAGCTACGTTGTAGCCACAGCCACCCTGGGGCGCACTGACAGAGGCGAGGCTGCTGGACACTGGCGCCACCGGGCCCTCTGACCACCACCAGTAGACAACGAGTGAAGTGTCTTGCCCAAAGACACAACGACCGAGAATGTCCGAGCCGGGCCTCGAACCGGTAACCTTCCGATTACAAGGCGAACTCCCAACTTTTGAGCCACGATCGCCCCCATATATGGAAACACACATGCACAGAGACACACACAGGATCCAATTCAATCAACCAGTGTAAATATATTGATTTTAAATCACACAATAAGATACACCCATAAAAAGGCTCTCTCTCTCTCTCTCTCTGTCATACAGACACACACACACACACACACACACACGCAGCAGCAGCAGAAGCAAGTGAACAAACAGGGGCTGTACATACAGTGTTTCCTGTATGTTTCTAGGTGGGTCAAAAAGCCTGGAGCTGCTTAATTTGAATCCACCAATCAGAAAGGCTATGTACTTTTTCCCGCCAAAACAGGTGCACCTGTTTTTACACACACAGCACAGAGACAGGATTTGTGCAGTCTATTTTTCATAGTGAGGACTCCTCTCAAACAAATGGCTATAATTTCCTTACCAGCTGCGCCACTGGGAAAGACAGTGAGCTCTTGGGAAACGGGGTGATGAGCAGTCAGAATTAGATCGCGGTGAGAGGCAAAGAGCGCCGTTTTTTGGAGTTACAAAACGTCGTGCAACTCCAAAACTAGGTGGACTAGAAGCATAATTCTTGTACTGGGTGAATCAGCGGACTTTGGTGTACTTTGTCTGCGATTTTCATTACTCTTTGTACATCCGTCGCTGAGATATGACGAGAGAAGAAACGGCAGACCTCAGATATGATTGGCTGGCTGGGAAGCTGGCAGAAATATATAGTAATAGTGTGATTAAGCATAAATACTACATTTAGCAGAAATACTGTATTAAGCACAAATCCTATAAAAAGCAGAAATACTATATTAAGCACAAATCCTATAAAAAGCAGAAATACTATATTAAGCAATATAAAAATCCTATAAAAATGGTATAAAAAGCAAAAATACTGTAATATGATTTGGTAGAAAAACTATAATTAATCAGAAATACTATATTTGGCAGAAATACTGTAATCAGCACATATACTGTAACATGACAGAAATTCCTCCACTTAGTAGTAATACTATAACATAACACAAATGTTATGATGAGTTGAGCGGCTGGTACTCTGGTGCAGTCAGCACAATCTGGAGCTGAACACTCTTAAAACTGTAGAGATGACAGTGGACTTCAGGAGACATCCCTCAACTCTGCCCCCCCTCATCATATCAGACAGCCCTGTGTCGACTGTGGAGATCTTCAAGTTGCTGGGTACCACCATCTCCCAGGACCTGAAGTGGGAGACCAACATCAACTCCATCCTCAAAAAGACCCAGCAGAGGATGTACTTCCTGAGACAACTGGGGAAGTACAGTCTTCCACAGGAGCTGCTGATCCAGTTCTACACTGCAGTCATTGAGTCTGTCCTGTGCTCCTCCATCACAGTCTGGTATGGTGCAGCCACTAAACAGGACAGGTGCAGACTGCAGCGGACTGTACGGGCAGCAGAAAGGATCATCGGCGCCCCCCTGCCCTCCATCCAGGATCTGTACCTCTCAAGAACCAGGAAACGGGCAGGGAAAATCATCACAGACCCCTCACACCCTGGACACAGACTTTTTGATCTGCTGCCCTCTGGCAGACGGTACAGAAGCCTGCAGACCAGGACCACCCGACACAGGAACAGTTTCTTTCCCCTCACCATCTCCCTTCTAAACAGTTGAACTGTCACACTGCTCCCACTGCCAGACTGCAACTGCACCTTATGTACATTCTGTAGTATTCATTCCACCTCATTTCATTTCTGTATTTTATGTATATACGTTTAGATTAGTTATTTATAGTTGGTTTACACAGCTTTGTGTATGTATGTGTATGCATGTGTAATGTATATATAGATACGTGTGTGTGTGTGGGTGCGTGTGTGTGTGTGTGTGTGTGTGTGTGTGTGTGTGTGTGATTTACATTGCTGTGCTCGAGAGCCACCATCTACCGGAACCAAATTCCTTGTATTTGTATGCACATATACTTGGCCAATAAACATGATTCTGATGACTTGGCACAAAAACCATGATTTAGCAGAAATACTATGATTGAGCAGAAGTACTAAGATGTAGTAAAAGTACTTTGATTTAAGAGAAATCCAATTATGGAGGAGTAATACTTTAAAATGGGAGAAATATTGATACACACACACATTCACAGAGCCTAAAGGGAAGAGTATTTGTGCCATGGAGTGTTAAGAAGAATCTGAGGTCCATATTAGAAAAGCTGGTAAAAAGTTTTCAGAATTGTAATAAATGATGAATATGAATTAGTGGTCTGTGATAGTGTATTAATTTGTAGGGCAAAAAACATGTTGTCCAAGGTGGAGTTGAACCCACGACTTTTGGGTTGCAGACCTGTGTCATTACCAGCTGCGCCACTGGGAAAGACAGTGAGCACTTGGGAAACAGGGTGATGAGCAGTCAGAATTAGATCGCGGTGTGAGGCAAAGAGCGCCGTTTTTTGGAGTTACAAAACGTCGTGTAACTCCAAAACTAGGTGGACTAGGAGCATAATTCTTGTACTGGGTGAATCAGCGGACTTTGGTGTACTTTGACTGCGATGTTCATTACTCTTTGTACATCCGTCGCTGAGATATGACGAGAGAAGAAACTGCAGACCTCAGATATGATTGGCTGGCTGGGAAGCTGGCAGAAATATATAGTAATAGTGTGATTAAGCATAAATACTACATTTAGCAGAAATACTGTATTAAGCACAAATCCTATAAAAAGCAGAAATACTATATTAAGCAATATAAAAATCCTATAAAAATGGTATAAAAAGCAAAAATACTGTAATATGATTTGGTAGAAAAACTATAATTAATCAGAAATACTATACTGGGTAGAAATACTATATTGAGCACAAATCTTATAAAATAGCAGAAATAGTATGATTCAGCACAATAGTAATAACTTAAACAGAAAACTGGAAAAGCAAAATGGACAGCTGAAAAAATGCTGAACATGCTAAGGGTCCTTCAAATGTACTTGTTAAATGAAAAAAAAACTGAGCAAAAAAAGTGTAACAGTCACACAATCAGAAATATGGAAACATATGGAAACACACATGCACAGAGAGACACACACAGGATCAAATTCAGTCAACCAGTCTAAATATATTGAATTTAAATCATACAATAAGATGCTCCATAAAATTCTGTCTCGCCCTCTCTCTCTCTCTCTCTCTCTCTCTGTCTCACACACACACACACACACACACACACACACACACACACACACAGGGAGAGAGAAGTAAGTTTCTAGCTCAGTCAAGCAGCCTGGGAGCTGCTGAATTTGAATCCACCAATCAGAGAGCCTGTGCACTTTTTCCCGCCAAAACAGGTGCATGCAGCACAGAGAGACACAGGATTTTTGCAGTCTATTTCTCATAATGACGACTCCCCTCAAACAAATGACCATAATTTCCTAACTATAGGGGCTAGAACGGTCATTCTTACACCGTTTGTTCAGAAGAGATGGGGGAATCTTCAAGTGTTGACAATGTATCATTAAAATATGAATTATTAAAGATATTTGACTTCTAATGCACCATAACTGAGTAGAGCAAAGCAAAAACTGCCTTGACTTGCCCTCAAACAACGCTTTCTAACTCTAAATCTATTTGGAGTATCAATATCATTTTTTCACCGTAAGAGACAGCAGGCTTTGGTGAACAATCATGGAAATTTTCAGGTCTTTGTGGAAATCCAACAAAAAGTTATGACGAGAGAAAAAAGTGGTTCATTTCCAGAGTTTGAAATCTGAAGAAATCTGAGCGAAGGACGAATTTCCTACGCTCAAACAAGTGTAACTCATCTCAGAACGGTAATAGGTGAGAAAAAAATTCTTGAATTGTGAGCGTCAGGAGTGTCTGAAGATATACTGGGACAAGCCTCATGTTTTAACTTCGCTTCGTTAAGGAGATATGACGATTCGAATATGCCTCTCATTACAGAAATCAAGCGGTGATTTTGAACAAACTCTCCATTGACTTTCTATGGAGAGTTTTCAGACTTTGTGTTGCTCTGAGGAGATTTGCAAAAATTCTATAAGTCTCACAACAATGATGGTGACATTTTCGGAAAGCCAGCAAAAATACCTACGTTTTGATGTATAATTTGTGGAAGTTGAGTGAAAATTGAGCAAGTAGCAAGAAGTTGTTCGGACATGAAGAGAAGACTGCGAAACCTACAGTGGCACACTGGAAGCCAAGTGCATAGCAACCATAACAACGCATGTATTTTCTGAAAATCACAATTTTGCAACTCAAAACTTTAAGAGGCATAAAATAAAACGGTAAAAGATTTGAAAAATCTGATTTATTCCTGAATAGCCCAATAATTGAGAACATTTTAAAGTTTGAATGGTTGTTCTACGTGAAAGTAGGAAAAAGTAGTTAAGTTTCAAAACAAGCAAAATTTAGCAGAATTGCAGAAGTTTCCCATTCATTTCAATGGGACAAATTAAAGGAAAAAAGTGGAATATTTTAAAAAGTATAACAGTAATAAACACCAAAGATATAGCGATCATTAGCAGAAATAGCAGAATAGTTTAAAATTTGAACGGTGAAAATCGGCTGAAAATTGTGGAAGTAGTTAAGTGCCAAAAAAAGTGAAAAAGTGGCAACTAGAATAATAATAATAAAGTATAAAGAACTAGAAAAATTTGCATTTCCTGCGAAAATGCAGTGTGGATGCTGTAAAGCTGAAGCTGTCAGCTGAAACTAGCTGAAAAAGCTGAAAAGTTGCAGAAGTTGTAAAACCTTTGCAAAAAATTGTAATAACTTTGCAGAAGCATAAGAACTTAGCAAAAATGTAATTACTTAGCAGAACTGCAATAACGTAAAGAAAACATAATACTTGGCAGAAATACAATAACATAGCAGAACTTAGCAGCAGAAATTAGAATAAATATTGTAACTTAGCAGAAACAAGATAACTTTTCAGAAATACAGGATTTTAGCAAACATGGTACAAGATTACATAGATACTTTATTTAAACAAAAATACCTAAACATTGCACAAATACTGTGATTTAGGACAAATACTACAACATAGCAGAAATGCTGTAATTCAGCAAATATATTATGCTATGGCACAAATAGAAAGAATATGCTCAAATACTATGATTTTGCTCAAATAATATGATTAAGCAATAATACTAAGATTTAGCAGAAATACTGTATTTAGCACAAACACCGAAAAGTAGCAGAAATACTGTAAATTAGCATAATAGTAATAACTTGCACAATTACAAATATGGACATGGTAAATGGCCTGTATTTATATAGCGCTTTTATGGTCCCTAAGGACCCCAAAGCTCTTTACATATCCAGTCATTCACCCATTCACACACTGGTGATGGCAAGTTACGTTGTAGCCACAGCCACTCTGGGGCGCACTGACAGAGGCGAGGCTGCTGGACACTGGCGCCACCGGGCCCTCTGACCACCACCAGTAGACAACGAGTGAAGTGTCTTGTCCAAAGACACAACGACCGAGACTGTCCGAGCCGGGCCTCGAACCGGTAACCTTCCGATTACAAGGCGAACTCCCAACTTTTGAGCCACGATCGCCCCCATATATGGAAACAAACATGCACAGAGACACACACAGGATCCAATTCAATCAACCAGTGTAAATATATTGATTTTAAATCACACAATAAGATACACCCATAAAAAGGCTCTCTATCTCTCTCTCTCTGTCATACAGACACACACACACACACACACACACACACACACACACACACACACACACACACACACACGCAGCAGCAGCAGAAGCAAGTGAACAAACAGGGGCTGTACATACAGTGTTTCCTGTATGTTTCTAGGTGGGTCAAAAAGCCTGGAGCTGCTTAATTTGAATCCACCAATCAGAAAGGCTATGTACTTTTTCCCGCCAAAACAGGTGCACCTGTTTTTACACACGCAGCACAGAGACAGGATTTGTGCAGTCTATTTTTCATAGTGAGGACTCCTCTCAAACAAATGGCTATAATTTCCTTACCAGCTGCCCCACTGGGAAAGACAGTGAGCTCTTGGGAAACGGGGTGATGAGCAGTCAGAATTAGATCGCGGTGAGAGGCAAAGAGCGCCGTTTTTTGGAGTTACAAAACGTCGTGTAACTCCAAAACTAGGTGGACTAGAAGCATAATTCTTGTACTGGGTGAATCAGCGGACTTTGGTGTACTTTGACTGCGGTTTTCATTACTCTTTGTACATCCGTCGCTGAGATATGACGAGAGAAGAAACGGCAGACCTCAGATATGACTGGCTGGCTGGGAAGCTGGCAGAAATATATAGTAATAGTGTGATTAAGCATAAATACTACATTTAGCAGAAATACTGTATTAAGCACAAATCGTATAAAAAGCAGAAATACTATATTAAGCACAAATCCTATAAAAAGCAGAAATACTATATTAAGCAATATAAAAATCCTATAAAAATGGTATAAAAAGCAAAAATACTGTAATATGATTTGGTAGAAAAACTATAATTAATCAGAAATACTATATTTGGCAGAAATACTGTAATCAGCACATATACTGTAACATGACAGAAATTCCTCCACTTAGTAGTAATACTATAACATAACACAAATGTTATGATGAGTTGAGCGGCTGGTACTCTGGTGCAGTCAGCACAATCTGGAGCTGAACACTCTTAAAACTGTAGAGATGACAGTGGACTTCAGGAGACATCCCTCAACTCTGCCCCCCTCATCATATCAGACAGCCCTGTGTCGACTGTGGAGATCTTCAAGTTGCTGGGTACCACCATCTCCCAGGACCTGAAGTGGGAGACCAACATCAACTCCATCCTCAAAAAGACCCAGCAGAGGATGTACTTCCTGAGACAACTGGGGAAGTACAGTCTTCCACAGGAGCTGCTGATCCAGTTCTACACTGCAGTCATTGAGTCTGTCCTGTGCTCCTCCATCACAGTCTGGTATGGTGCAGCCACTAAACAGGACAGGTGCAGACTGCAGCGGACTGTACGGGCAGCAGAAAGGATCATCGGCGCCCCCCTGCCCTCCATCCAGGATCTGTACCTCTCAAGAACCAGGAAACGGGCAGGGAAAATCATCACAGACCCCTCACACCCTGGACACAGACTTTTTGATCTGCTGCCCTCTGGCAGACGGTACAGAAGCCTGCAGACCAGGACCACCCGACACAGGAACAGTTTCTTTCCCCTCACCATCTCCCTTCTAAACAGTTGAACTGTCACACTGCTCCCACTGCCAGACTGCAACTGCACCTTATGTACATTCTGTAGTATTCATTCCACCTCATTTCATTTCTGTATTTTATGTATATACGTTTAGATTAGTTATTTATAGTTGGTTTACACAGCTTTGTGTATGTATGTGTATGCATGTGTAATGTATATATAGATACGTGTGCGTGTGTGTGCGCGTGTGTGTGTGTGTGTGTGTGTGTGTGTGTGTGTGTGTGTGTGTGTGTGTGTGTGTGTGTGTGAGATTTACATTGCTGTGCTCGAGAGCCACCATCTACCGGAACCAAATTCCTTGTATTTGTATGCACATATACTTGGCCAATAAACATGATTCTGATGACTTGGCACAAAAACCATGATTTAGCAGAAATACTATGATTGAGCAGAAGTACTAAGATGTAGTAAAAGTACTTTGATTTAAGAGAAATCCAATTATGGAGGAGTAATACTTTAAAATGGGAGAAATATTGATACACACACACATTCACAGAGCCTAAAGGGAAGAGTATTTGTGCCATGGAGTGTTAAGAAGAATGTGAGGTCCATATTAGAAAAGCTGGTAAAAAGTTTTGAGAATTGTAATAAATGATGAATATGAATTAGTGGTCTGTGATAGTGTATTAATTTGTAGGGCAAAAAACATGTTGTCCAAGGTGGAGTTGAACCCACGACTTTTGGGTTGCAGACCTGTGTCATTACCAGCTGCGCCACTGGGAAAGACAGTAAACACTTGGGAAACAGGGTGATGAGCAGTCAGAATTAGATCGCGGTGTGAGGCAAAGAGCGCCGTTTTTTGGAGTTACAAAACGTCATGTAACTCCAAAACTAGGTGGACTAGGAGCATAATTCTTGTACTGGGTGAATCAGCGGACTTTGGTGTACTTTGACTGCGGTTTTCATTACTCTTTGTACATCCGTCGCTGAGATATGACGAGAGAAGAAACTGCAGACCTCAGATATGATTGGCTGGCTGGGAAGCTGGCAGAAATATATAGTAATAGTGTGATTAAGCATAAATACTACATTTAGCAGAAATACTGTATTAAGCACAAATCCTATAAAAAGCAGAAATACTATATTAAGCACAAATCCTATAAAAAGCAGAAATACTATATTAAGCAATATAACAATCCTATAAAAATGGTATAAAAAGCAAAAATACTGTAATATGATTTGGTAGAAAAACTATAATTAATCAGAAATACTATACTGGGTAGAAATACTATATTTAGCACAAATCTTATAAAATAGCAGAAATAGTATGATTCAGCACAATAGTAATAACTTAAACAGAAAAATTGGAAAAGCAAAATGGACAGCTGAAAAAATGCTGAACATGCTAAGGGTCCTTCAAATGTACTTGTTAAATGAAAAAAAAACTGAGCAAAAAAAGTGTAACAGTCACACAATCAGAAATATGGAAACATATGGAAACACACATGCACAGAGAGACACACACAGGATCAAATTCAGTCAACCAGTCTAAATATATTGAATTTAAATCATACAATAAGATGCTCCCATAAAAACTCTGTCTCGCCCTCTCTTTCTCTCTCTCTGTCACACACACACACACACACACACACACACACACACACATATAGGGAGAGACAAGCAAGTTTCTAGGTCAGTCAAGCAGCCTGGGAGCTGCTAAATTTGAATCCACCAATCAGAGAGGCTGTGTACTTTTTCCCGCCAAAACAGGTGCAGCCGTTTTTACACACTCAGCACAGAGAGAGACAGGATTTCTGCAGTGTATTTCTCATAGTGAGGATTCCTCTCAAACAAATGGCCATAATTTCCTAACCGTAGGGGCTAGAACAGTCATTCTTACACCGTTTTGTTCAGAAGAGATGGGGGAATCTTAAAGTGTTTACAATTTATCATTAAAATATGAATTATTAAAGATATTTGACTTCTAATGCACCATAACTGAGTAGAGGCAAGCGAAAACTGCCTTGACTTGCCCCCAAACAAAGCTTTCTAACTCTAAATCTATTTGGAGTATTGATATCATTCTTTCACCGTAAGAGACAGCAGGCTTTGGTGAACAGTCATGGAAATTTTCAGGTCTCTGTGGAAATACATCAAAAAGATATGACGAGAGAAAAAAGTGCCTCATTTCCAGAGTTTGAAATCTGAAGAAATCTGAGCGAGGGACAAATTTCCTACCCTCAAACAAACCCAATTCATGGCCAAATGGTAATAGGTGAGAAAGAAATTCTTGAATTGTGAGCGTCAGGAGTGTCTGAAGATATACTGGGACAAGCCTCATGTTTTAACTTCGCTTCGTTAAGGAGATATGACGATTCGAATATGCCTCTCATTACAGAAATCAAGCGGTGATTTTGAACAAGCTCTCCATTGACTTTCTATGGAGAGTTTTGCGACTTTGTGTTGGTCTGAGGAGATTTGCCAAAATTCTATAAATCTCACAACAATGATGGTGACATTTTCTGAAAGCCAGCAAAAATACCTACGTTTTGATGTATAATTTGTGTGGGTTGAGTGAAAATTGAGCGAGTAGCAAGAAGTTGTTCGGACATGAAGAGAAAATTGCCAAAGGTACAGTGGCTCACTTAGAACCAACTGCATAGCAACCATAACAACGCATGTATTTTGTGAAAAATCACAAAGATGAAACTCAAAACTTAAAGAGGGATAAGATGAAAACGGTAACAGATATGAAAAAGCTGAATCATTCATGAATAGCCCAATAATCTGAGAACATTTTAAAGTTTGAATGGTTGTTCTAGGTGAAAGTAGGAAAAAGTAGTTAAGTTTCAAAAACAAGCAAGTTTTAGCAGAATTGTGGAAGTTTCCCATTCATTTCAATGGGACAAATTAAAGGAAAAAAGCTTAATATTTTAAAAAGTATAAGAGCAGAAAATACCAAAAGTCATAGCAGGAATTAGCAGAAAAAGCAGAATAGTTTAAAATTTGAATGGTGAAAATCGGCCAAAAATTGTGAAAGTAGTTAACGGACGAAAAAACGAAAAAACGGGAGCAACTTGAAGAATAACTAGAAAAATTTGCATTTCCTGCGAAAATGCAGTGTGGATGCTGTAATGCTGAAGCTGTCTGCTGAAACTAGCAGAAAAAGCTGAAAAGTTGCAGAATTTGTAAAAGCTTTGCAGAAGCAAAGGAACTTTGCTAAAATGTAGTAACTTAGCAGAACTGTAATATCTTAGAGGAAACATAATTCTTGGCAGAAATACAATAGCATAGCAGAACTTAGCAGAAATATTGTAACTTACCAGAAACACGATAACTTCTCAAAAATACAAGAATTTAGGAGAAATTGTATAAGATAACAGAAAGAATATATTTAGCCAAACATTCTTAAACATTACAGAAATAATATGATTTAGAAAAACAGTACAACATAGTAGAAATGCTGCGATTTACTAGAGACACTGTAAAATACTATTAATATTGAAATTTAAAAAAAACATACTATGTTTTAGCACAAATACTGTAATTTGACAGAAATACTATCATTTGGCAGAAATACTATGTTTCAGCAGAAATGCTATGATTTAGCACAATAGTAATAACTTAAAGAGAAAAATTGGAAAAGCAAAATGGACAGCTGAAAAAATGCTGAACATGCTAAGGGTCCTTCAAATATACTTGTGAAATGAAAAAAAATCGGCAAAAAAATATATAACAGCCACACAATCACAAATATGGACACATATGGAAACACACACACACACACACACACACACACACAAGATCCAATTCAGTCAACCAGTCTAAATATATTGAATTTAAATCTTACAATAAGATCATCCCATGAAAAGGCTCTCTCTCTCTCTCTGTCACACACACGCACACACACACACACACACAAGATCCAAATCAGTCAACCAGTCTAAATATATTGAATTTGAAACTTACAATGAGATCATCCCATAAAAAGGCTTTCTCTCTCTCTCTCTCTCTCTCTCTCTGTCACACACACACACACACACACACACACACACACACAAGATCCAATTCAGTCAACCAGTCTAAATATATTGAATTTAAATCTTACAATGAGATCGTCTCACACACACACACACACACACACACACACACAAGACCCAATTCAGTCAACCAGTCTAAATATATTGAATTTAAATCTTACAATGAGATCATCCCATAAAAAGGCTTTCTCTCTCTCTCTCTCTCTCTCTCTCTCTCTCTCTCTCTGTCACACACACACACACACACACACGATCCAATTCAGTCAACCAGTCTAAATATATTGAATTTGAATCTTACAATCAGAGATCATCCCATAAAAAGGCTTTCTCTCTCTCTCTTTCTCTCTCTGTCACACACACACACACACACACACACACACACACACACACACACAAGATCCAATTCAGTCAACCAGTCTAAATATATTGAATTTGAATCTTACAATGAGATCATCCCATAAAAAGGCTTTCTCTCTCTCTCTCTCT
The DNA here is from genome assembly GCF_001858045.2 of Oreochromis niloticus. NCBI lineage: Eukaryota > Metazoa > Chordata > Actinopteri > Cichliformes > Cichlidae > Oreochromis > Oreochromis niloticus. The sequence goes on along the minus strand of NC_031987.2, from coordinate 31,626,076 downwards.
CTCTCTCTCTCTCTCTCTCTGTCACACACACACACACACACACACACACACACAAGATCCAATTCAGTCAACCAGTCTAAATATATTGAATTTGAATCTTACAATGAGATCATCCCATAAAAGGCTTTCTCTGTCTCTCTCTCTCTCTCTGTCACACACACACACACACACACACACACACACACAAGATCCAATTCAGTCAACCAGTCTAAATATATTGAATTTGAATCTTACAATGAGATCATCCCATAAAAAGGCTTTCTCTCTCTCTCTCTCTCTCTCTCCCCCCCTCTCTCTCTGTCACACACACACACACAGACACACACACACACACACACACGATCCAATTCAGTCAACCAGTCTAAATATATTGAATTTGAATCTTACAATGAGATCATCCCATAAAAAGGCTTTCTCTCTCTCTCTCTCTCTCTCTCTCTCTCTCACTCTCTCTCTCTCTCTGTCACACACACACACACACACACACAAGATCCAATTCAGTCAACCAGTCTAAATATATTGAATTTGAATCTTACAATGAGATCATCCCATAAAAGGGCTTTCTCTCTCTCTCTCTCTCTCTCTCTCTCTCTCTCTCTCTCTCTGTCACACACACACACACACACAAGATCCAATTCAGTCAACCAGTCTAAATATATTGAATTTAAATCTTACAATCAGAGATCATCCCATAAAAAGGCTTTCTCTCTCTCTCTGTCTCTCTCTCTGTCACACACACACACACACACACACACACACACACACACAGGGAGAGAGGAGCAAGTTTCTAGGTCATTCAAGCAGCCTGGGAGCTGCTAAATTTGAATCCACCAATCAGAGTGGCTGTGTACTTTTTCCCGCCAAAACAGGTGCAGCCGTTTTTACACACACTCAGAACAGAGAGAGGCAGGATTTTTGCAGTCTATTTCTCATAGTGAGGATTCCTCTCAAACAAATGGCCATAATTTCCTAACCGTAGGGGCTAGAACGGTCATTCTTACACCGTTTTGTTCAGAAGAGATGGGGGAATCTTCATGTCTTGACAATTTATCATTAAAATATGAATTATTGAAGATATTTGACTTGTAATGCACCATAACTGAGTAGAGGCAAGCGAAAACTGCCTTGACTTGCCCTCAAACAACGCTTTCTAACTCTAAATCTATTTGGAGTATCAATATCATTCTTTCACTGTAAGAGACAGCAGGCTTTGGTGAACAATCATGGAAATTTTCAGGTCTCTGTGGAAATCCAAAAAAAAGATATGACGAGAGAAAAAAGTTGTTCATTTCCAGAGTTTGAAATCTGAAGAAATCTGAGCGAAGGACGAATTTCCTACCCTCAAACAAGTCTAACTCATTTCAGAACGGTAATAGGTGAGAAAAAAATTCTTGAATTGTGAGCGTCAGGAGTATCTGAAGATATACGGGGACAAGCCTCATGTTTTAACTTCGCTTCATTAAGGAGATATGACGATTCGAATATGCCTGTCATTACAGAAATCAAGCGATGATTTTGAACAAACTCTCCATTGACTTTCTATGGAGAGTTTTCCGACTTTGTGTTGGTCTGAGGAGATTTGCCAAAATTCTATAAATCTCACAACAATGATGGTGACATTTTCTGAAAGCCAGCAAAAATACCTACGTTTTGATGTATAATTTGTGGAAGTTGAGTGAAAATTGAGCAAGTAGCAAGAAGTTGTTCGGACATGAAGAGAAGACTGCGAAACCTACAGTGGCACACTGGAAGCCAAGTGCATAGCAACCATAACAACGCATGTATTTTGTGAAAAATCACAAAAATGAAACTCAAAACTTAAAGAGGGATAAGATGAAAACGGTAACAGATATGAAAAAGCTGAATCATTCATGAATAGCCCAATAATTTGTGAACATTTTAAAATTTGAATGGTTGTTCTAGGCGAAAGTATGAGAATGTAGTTAAGTTTCAAAAACAAGCAAGTTTTAGCAGAATTGTGGAAGTTTCCCATTCATTTCAATGGGACAAATTAAAGGAAAAAAGCTTAATATTTTAAAAAGTATAATAGCATAAAATACCAAAAGTCATAGCCATCATTAGCAGAAATAGCAGAATAGTTTAAAATTTGAACGGTGAAAATCGGCTGAAAATTGTTAAAGTAGTTAAGTGCCAAAAAACGTACAAAAAGTGGCAACTAGAATAATAAAGTATAAAGAATAAAGAGAAACAGGAACTCAATAGTGTGGATGCATAAAGCATCCACACAATAAAGAGAAACAGGAACTCAATAGTGTGGATGCCTCCAGCATCCACACAATAATCATGGTAGGACTCACACTGACTGCAATCACTCTCAGACAGATTGACAAGAGTTTCCGGTCTAATTTATAAACAGAGCCAGATTGCCAACATGCTGCAATCAGTCTGAGTCAGTCTGCGCTGATGAGCACAACTCACCTGGTTTCCACCTGGTTGTATTCTGATATTAGTGCTATATTGCTAAATAAGTGCCTGTCATTTTGCAAATTGAATAATCCTGCAGCAATTACTTCACTGTCTATGGAGGAATTTCTAAATTTGTGTTTCAGATTTATGCTGTTGTGTGAATAGAAGTTGTTTAACATAATTTTCTTTGTGATGTCCATTGATTTCTCACAGTTCATTGAATTATCATAATCAGATTTCCTGTTTTTTCAAACTTTCATGAAACTGCCAATAATTTTGGCAGCTAGTAAGTGATAATAGTTGAATTGTTGCATTTGATATTTAGCTTAGACCTCCCTCCATAACTAAATGCAATCACAAATTTATTGATATAAAACATTGTGAGATATTTGTACTTTGTACTTGTATTAATTACAGATGCCAAAGATGCTGAATCATTCCAGCCCACTTACTAACTAAAGAGTAACAAAGAGTTGCTAACAAGGCGTGTAGGTTACCTGTTATTGTAATAAGTGACTGGTTTTGTTTCTTTTTAAAAAAGGCTGTCATTTGAAGCAAGAAGTGAAAGTGGTTGAAAAAGTGAACTAAATGTAAAAAAAAAAAAAAGAAGAAAGTTAAATCAGTTACCATAGCTTGTGGCTAAGCTGCTGACAGCTTTAATCAATGAATAAACCGTTGAAGATGGCAAAAAGTAATGCAAAAATGAAGCATAAACAGCAAAACTGACATTTTGGATGCTCGCTAGAACTTTGTTAATCTCCAAACTGCATCTCTCTTGCAAAGCATTCAATCCAGCACAATAGAAGATCAACTGCCAGTCTGGCTGCAGTTGAGTTAAGCTCAGAAGAGGTGGAGGAAGACAATGGGGGAACAGGAAAAGCACCAATGCGCACCAGCCGTGACATCAGCATGAGACAACTTTTATTCATTTGGCCATTTTGCAAGGCTCTCCCAGACTTGACCTTCACTTCCTCTCTGTGGTCATCAGAGTGGCTCAGCTTTGTCCAAATAAGCCACACCAAACTGTTATCTCCAGGGTAAGGTGTGTATTCGGAACTCCCCGAGGCCATCAGGAAGGAAGATATGATTTGTCAAGATGTTTCCTCATTCATGTGTTGTCTTTCAAAGCTGAACTTGTGCTCACTGCTGAGTCAATACAGCAGTGGGTGTGAACTGACAGAAGATGAGGAGAGACACAACAGCAGATGAAGCAACACCTCTTAGATTAAACACTTAAAACCTCCTCCTGCTGTTTTCCTTTCCTCCAAAGTGGGAACAACGATGTGCAGTGAGCATGTGCAGTTGTGAGGTGTTTGTTGTTTTTATGAGTCAGACAGACTTACTACTCGTCTTCACAGATAATATCTAATTTTATTTACCATGTTACCAGGTCCACACAGAGCTCCAACGGTTGTTTTCAATCTCCAATGAGTCAAAACAGATGTATCAGTTTGGGAAACACCGGCGGCCCCTCTTGACTATGATATTTCCCCTCCACCCAAGGTCTGCTCTGTCTGCTCATTTTCAGATAAACACTCAATTCCAACATGATTCAGCTGTTCCCTCTGACATAAACTCTTATCTCTCGCCGTTCCCCCCTCTCGCTTTCATAATTGTCTCCATCCCTTCGCTCCCACGCTGATTGTTTTCATTGTGCCAAGGTCTGAGGTGCCCTGGGAGTTGATCTGCCTGACTTATTGTCCAGCTTATACACACACACTAATAGTTACAGCATCACTGTGTGGTCACTCCTGGAAATAAGCAGACAATAGCAGGGAAATGTCACGGGTAGTGTTGTGCTCACGTTTTGAAAAATGACCGTTTCCAACTCCCTTGCAGTGACTGCATGGGATCTTTCATTAGTTGTGACCTTAGTCATGAAGTCAAAAGGATTAAAGAGGTCTGCCGCAATTTGTGTTACCATGACATCAGCAAAAACATCAAAGCAGGACATCCAATATGTTTACAGGGTTGCCAAGTTTCATTTATCAATGGGAGTCAGACGGTGGGGGCTGGGAGTGGTGTGTGTGTGCACGGGGAGGTGTAGGAGTTTTGCAGTACCTCAACTGCAAAAACAATTCTCTGAACATTTTTTAATATTTTAAATGAATAAAACAAGAAAATCAAAATGTTCCCACAGCTGTGAAAACAAGATTCGACCTTTCCCCTAGCCCGGATAGATTTGAAAACGGCGTTTTCGTCTGAAAACGCTCTGCGTCCACACTAGCGTTTTCAGTCGTTTTCAGAGTTGTGCGTTCACATTGAAACGGCCGAAAACGCTTACGTTCCAGTACTGCGCATGCGTGAAACGCAAGAAGATTCGGCCTGCCTCATTTCTGTCTGCCGTTTATTTACATTCCGGCTCTTTGAAACGTCACAGCAAAATATCGAGGAGAAGCACCGAGTGTTTTTTTAAATGTACTAACAATGAGGTGGAGTTGTTGCTGCAAGTAACACAAAAGTACAAAGTTGCAAAAGTGAGTGAGAATTAAAGAATTTGAAGAAAAGCTATCTGGAGCATGTACAAACTGATGTTAATCTTTTTTAGGGCTGTCAAAATTGGGAGCAATCAAAACAGCTGCTGTATAATGCACTCCGCTATCTTTGTTTAATTGGTCACATGACTGCATCACATGACTAAAATGCGTCATCGTTTTAGAAAGTCTGCGTTTTCGAGTGTCCACACTGCCACGGGACAGCTCCGTTTTGAAATGTATGCGTTTTCAAAACGCTGCGTTTTTCCTTGGGAAAACGCCGTCTCAGTGTCGACGGGAGGCCAAAACGGAGAGAAAACGCATTAGTGTGGACCAGAGATGGGCAGTAACACGTAATCTGATTACTTTTTTCAAGTAACGAGTAATGTAAGGGATTACTATTGCAAAAACGGTAATTAGATTACCGTTACGTTCACGTAGGAACGCTGCGTTACTGCGTTACTAAAACCGTGATTTTTTGCAAGAATAGCAGCCGACGTTTTGGGACACAGCTAATGTCTCATGACAGTGACGTAAGCGAGTGCGACGTTCGTGACAACAGCTGTGTGCAGATCAACAATGGATAATATATGAGTGCGGGAGAGAGTATGAGCATGCAGCGTTTAAAGCATGGAAGTACTGACCTTATTTTGAGTTTGATTCCATAAAAAGTGACAAAAACATTAGTGTCCGTTGTGCGTGGGAAGAAAACTTCTTTTTACAGCGAAAAAAACCCCTAAACTTCCAAGCAAGCACCGAGTGCGCTACGACGTAATGTGAAATTCACAGAGAAACTCACGGATTCTTCCACTGACCAGGGTAAACCTCCGCCTAACCCACTCCTGCTTTACAGGTGAAAATAGAGCAACAGGACCGCTAGTCTTTGATTTTATTTATTTTCTGCTGTGTTTTACTTGCATCTATTTGAAAGAGTGAGTGTAAACACAAAAAAATATTTTATTTTATATGCTGGAATGTGCAGAAAATAGGTTTAAATGTTAAACAAATTTCTTCCAGTCAGAGAATGTTGCATATAATTTAATTTTTGCTTGATGCATAAAGGTAAAAGATTTAAAGTTTAAAGTTTTAAAAAGAGACGTTTCCATTTGATTACATTTTGTATGATGGATTATGCAGAAAAAGTAGAATTGGGCAGAAAGATCTATTGCTTTATCTATTCAGGTTGTAAATTGTGTTTTTAAAAAGTAACTAAGTAACTAAGTAATTAATTACTTTTGAAAATAAGTAATCAGTAAAGTAACGGGATTACTTTTTGGGGGAAGTAATCAGTAATTAGTTACTGATTACTTTTTTCAAGTAACTTGAACACTGGTGTGGACGTAGTGAACGTTAGTGTGATTTAACTATAAAACTGTGACTGTGCTGAAAAGTAAAGACTGTGATACACCACTTTCCCATTATAGGAAAGTCATTATGGGACTGTAGGGTGGCTTGTTCCCCCTGAGGCAAGGTTTAGGTTGTGTCTCAGAATGACATTTTCTGGATTTTTCATGTAAGTCTAACGTGTTATCACTACGCAATAATCAAATGCACTCGATTAGCTTATCAGAATCAGATGTTTTGCCAGTTTGCAGGTCAGAATGGAGATGTTTGGCCATAATACACATTATCATGTCTGGAGGAAACTAAATGCAACATATCAGCACAACAACTGTGAAGCATGGTGGTGGAGAGGTCCAGATTTGGGCTTGTTTTTGCAGCCACTGGGCACCGAGCAGGCACTGAGTTGACCATGAACTCATCTGGATAACAGAGCTGAAGCAGCTAAAGCTTCACCAAAATTGGGTCATGCAACAGGACAATGATCCCAAGCACAGCAGCGAATCTACAACAGAATGTCTGAAAGAAAACAATCAGGTAACGTAATGGATCAGTCAAAATCCAGATATCTACCTGACTGAAATGCTGTGGCGGGAGCTGCACATAAACAAACCTCAATGAACTGAAGCAAGGACAAGAAAGAAAGTAAAAGTAGAGTGTGCCAAAATTCATCCACAGTGATATGAGAGTCATGCAGGAAGTGATTACTTCAAGTTACTGCTGCTACAGGTGGTTCAACAAGCTACTGAATCACAGATTGTAGATGGAAAACACTAAAATAAGTGAAGTATTTGCTATGTGAGTCAAAATAATTGTGAAAAACTAATACTTTACTACATCTTCTTCAAAATCAGTTCAAACAGATGGCATGTAACAAACAGTGAGAAGAAGCTCATAGCCCACCATAAAGAAGGTGTTAAAGTATAAGAAAATATCCTAATTCCAATACAGGTGGTGGCTGTATGTAGACAGGTGCAAGAAAGTGGTGTGCAATGTAAATAGTTTGAATGGCCCTCTTTTAGACATCCAGTGGAAAAGCTGCAATAAGATCCAAATGATTACATCTTCCAATCCATAAACATTTTCAGTATTACACTTGGATTCTGAACTTTTTGGATGGCAAGACTGCAACCTCCGCCTAAAAACAATTGATCTCACGATCCAGGAGAAAATTAATTTCTGAATTATCATGTCAGAAACTGTTGAAATGCCTCATTGCTCTCCATGCTACAGAAGGGTAAGTCAGCCAGCGTGACCTTAGACCCACCTCAGTGATTCAGCTTCTCGGCCCATTAGGCAAGCACACCTATTAGTCCATGGTGATGAAAGAAAGAGCAGATGCATCAATAAGAAAAAAGACTGGAGTAAACAAAAGACTAGATGATGTAGCTGGTTTTCCCCTTTCCAGCACAAAGCCTAGTACAGTATATCATGGATTCCATGGGTCTGAGTCAAACGTACCCCCTCCTCTCCCCTCATCCAGTGGACTCTCCCAACAACCCGGCCGTTTGTTGCTGTTGAGAGGGAAGTGATGTAAGTGAATTACAAGTCGACACAGTGGGGGGAGACCGAGAGGATGCACACAGCCAGAACCCTGCCTATATGATGTCAGAGACTGTGTGTGTGTGTGTCAGACATCAGCCCACACTACTGTGGAACAGACAGAGGGTATTATGGTACTGGGCTCCTGTCTGTCTCCCTACATTGCTGAGTTATTATATTCTACACAGTAACTGCTATACATATTGCTACGCTGACAACATTGCGCGCATGTGTGTGTGTGTACACACTTCTCAGAACTGATTAATAAAAGCATCTGATTTTCTGCTTTTGTGTCAGAGTGACATTCCTGTGGCCTCATCTCTGTTGCAATCTATTGGGGTTTTTGTGGTCATGTTTTAGCATGAGTCTTATCCATAACCAAGTTTCATCCCAGCTGCATGTGGTCACCTTAAACTGACGCATTGTACGTAAGAATAGTGTGTGTCACCTAACCATGGTGCTGCTTTCTCACATACCCAGTACATAAACCGATAACATTTCTATAGCTTCCACTGTCAAGAAGAGAAAGAAAAGGTTTAAATGTTATAAGTAGGATAATATTAATAGGCATACTATGAAATGGTGGTGTTAGTCTACATGGGTTTTTGTAGTGTTAAATTAATTTTAAAAAATCAATGGATTAATTCATCTTGACTTATTCATGAAGTAAAATCACGCATCCTAGACACAGACTGCATTAAAACATGCTGGCATAGATAAATGGCTGAAAAAGTTGTCAAAGAATAGATTGCCAAAACTAATGCTAATGCGTAATGATTAGCAAACCAAGTCATGACAAACACCTGAAAGGTAAAATTAAATGTAACGAATGAACAGATACTTAAATCACTAAAAAGTGTTGATGAAGCAGTTTATGTACAAGGTGGGGTGGGATCACATCAGGGATCGCCTCTGAGCTTGAGCTCCTTCTTGCTTCCGATGGTGATGGACAGGCTGACTGATGAGTTCAGGCAGGAGTCTTCGTGGACTATAATGTTTGCAGATGGCATTGTGATTTGTAGTGAGTAGGGAGCAGGTGGAGGAGAGCAGAGGAATGAAAAAAATACATGTGAAAGAATGAGAGGGAGGCAGGTAGGAAAGTAAAGTTGTAAGGAGTAGAGGGCCTTAAGGTAGATGAGTTTAAATTACAGGGGACAACGGGCAGTGCACACGAGAGGTGAAGAAGAGAACCCAGGCAGGGTGGAGTAGGTGGAGACAAGTGTCAGGGCTGATATGTGACAGAGGGACAGCAACAAGAGCGAAAGGGAAGGTTCACAAGATGGTAGTGAGACCTGCATAACAAAAACTTGAGACTTAAGTCAGATTGAGATCCTTTGAAATTTCATGTTCCAATGAGCCAAAATTCCTCCAAAATGATATGAAAGAGTTCTTTTTCAGATTGCAGTTCTTGATGCAAAGGGTGGCACAACTACCCATTAGGTTTATGGGGCAATGAGTTTTTCACATAGGACTAGGTAGGTTTGGATTGCTTTTTTTGCCCTAATAAATAGAATCATAATTTGACAGCTGCATTTTGTGTTTAATTACCTTATATTTGTCTAATATTGAAATTTTTTTGATGATCTGAAATATTAGGAGTGATAGAAAGGCATGTCACTCCTAATATAGGAAGGATGCTGTCTTTCTCAGTATGCCTTCTCTTTTTTTCTTTACCCCATTCCCTAATTTCGAGAAACCTCCTGGAAATGACATCACTCAGTCAGGTCACCCACAAGCTGAGCAGACCATATGTTTCTATGGTTGGTCTAAGAGCCTCTTGTTGTCTGTCAGTAGGCTTGCCAACACTCAAGAGATCAAAGATGTGCTTGTCAGACGCATTCCTCTCCCTATCTATCACGATAAAGCCTGCAATTAGGTATTCCCACCTTCCCTCCTCCCTCTCTCTTTCGTCTTTTTTTTCCTCTGTGTCAGACAGACATCTCCATTCATCCACTGCTAAGAGAGCTGTATCCTGACAGGCTCTGGCCATTGTACCAAACATTACCCAATTATCCATGTGTGTGTGGTACGATCTAATCGCACAGCAACAATGGTTGTTTTGTGCTGCCGTATCCAGGCATAACCATGAACTGTTATTGAAGCCATCGTTCAATAGATAAACAGCCCTTCTGTTTTCTTTGAGACATGCAGCACAGATAATGGTGAGGAGGAGAGCTGCCTCACCTAGTAAAGTGACACCTTTATATAGGTCTGGAGGAATCTGCAGTTTAACAGCAGTAAAGGTTGTCATCAGTGGGAAACTCACCCTTAATCAGCATCCAAGAAATGTTTTTCATCCAAGTGCTTGAAACAAATGGGCAAGGTGCTGTGCTGACAGTGAGATTGTTTTTTGATTTTAAATGGTTAGTTGCAGCTTGAAAAAACAAAAAGGCCCTGTGGCACAGTGGTTAATGTATTCAACTTAGGTTTAAATGATCCCCAGTTCAACACCCGGAAGAAACACCAGTGAACTACTGCTAGTGCTGGTCCCAAGCCCAGATATACAGGAAGGATATCTGGTCAAAGATTGTTTGCAGTCCACGTGGTTATTGAGGAATTAAAGTGGGTTTTACTTTTTTTTTTGTACCACAAGCTGTTGACGTTAACAAACAGAGGGTGGAAATTGCAGGGAAGCCCCCCCCTTTCAGATATAATAACATTAAAATTAAAGTTCTCATGCTAATTCTAGATGTAGAACAATACATTGTGACATTATTTCAGATAGATTTTTTTACAACACGAGTAGAGAGCTTAATGGCTGCATGTTTCTGCCAAAAAAAAATAATGTTCATTTCCTTTTCGGAAAACTGGCAGACTTTACCTGTAATACAACACTTCAGCAATGTGAAACGATACTCTGCGTGCTGATACACGGACGTGTTCTCACTATTAAGACATTAATCAAAACAAAAACAAAACTAGAGCACATGAAAAAGCTTTATTGTCACACCAAGCTTTGACAAATAAATTTATAGTTTCTGATTTCAAGCTTAGAATGTGCAAACTATTTAGCAATGCCACTGGGAGAACAAGTAGTGAACTCACTGTTATATAACTTATTATAATTTATTAAATATCTTTGTTTGGCAGGATTTTACAAGGAAGCAGGAAAATACACAAGTGAGAAGAAGTGAGGTACAACTTTCGACTCTTTTTTGTTGTTTTTTTTTTTCCTTGTATAAACGCCCCAAACTAAGAGTTAAAGAGGGAGGCAGAAAGTAACAATGGAAACGAATGTAACAAAAACAGATTTTACGGCATCTGCTTCTAAACAGAAGTCTCAGCGGGTTCAGACTCAGCTTTCACAAACACGACAACATTAGCGCTACTGTAGGTCATGTGGGGTGAGCAGGAATGTAAAGGAGATCAAGAATGAAAATAGAAGAAGAGGGGCAGGGTGCTGGGGAAAAACCTGGGAAAGTCCTACAAACTAGGCAGTCACACCAGGATCTGTACACTGAAGCACTCAAGTGTCTGTGACTTTTAATACATTCCTTTAATGTAAACTGATATATAAACACTCCCTCGCCTCTCAGGTTAATACTTCAATGTGTGACTTCTGCTCCTATTATACACACACACACACACACACACACACACACACACACACATACATATATATGTATATATATATATATATATATATATATATATATATATATATATATATATATATATATATATATATATATATATATATATATATATATATAAATACATATACATACATACATACATACATATACATACATACACACACACCCCCACCAGATGTCACTTCCATTGTTATTTTTTTATATTAATATTGAAATGTGTAAACAATTCATACAGAACAAACACCTTTAAGATTATATGACCATATGGCAGCCTAGAGATTTAAGCAGGAACAAACAAGGCATCTGCAGAGGCCTCTAGCATACTGTGAGGCAGTGTGGACACACATGAATCACTGCTGCACCATTACTGTAGGCCAGCACAAGGAGGAGGAGAAGAGTAACAATGTTAAGCTTTAAAAGTTAGATTGAGCCATGCAGGCGAACACCACCGACAACACGTAGTTTTATAATAATACATGTGAGACTGTGGTATATTACAGTGTTTCAAACTTAAATTTGACGACCTTGCAGCATCATGTCATCCTTCAGTCCCTCATTAGGGAAAAACAGAACATAACAAAAAAACAACAACAACAACAACAATAAATAAATAAATACAAACATCCAAATGTATCCCCTTAATTTGCAGATTGATTTTAGGTCCACAGAGGCGGCCGGGGAGAGGAAACGCCCAGTCTCTCCTCAGGCTAAGTCCAAAAAGAAAAAAAGAAAAAAAAGTGCTTCTCAGCAAGTAGCTGGTAGTGCTGTGCATAAGGGGGGCTGGTGAGTAATGAGGGTGTGTGTGTGTGTGTGTGTGTGTGTGTGTGTGTTACACTGAGGGGGTGGGGTAGGGGGGCAGGTTACTGTACGGAAGTTGTGGTATTCATACTCTTCGACTCCTTGAGGTGACTGTGGAGTGTGGGTGACAGAATGTGTGAGTCCAGGCCTGAGCGACGCAGATGTTGCTAGCCTGCGGTTTTACGATGTGCAGACAGAGCCGGTGTCTTTAATTACTCAAGGATCTGCTATCTGCGTCACTGGATCTTCCCCAAGACTGGACGAGGGCCACTGACACAGATGACCGGTGTACGCAATTAACTACTGAACTGCAGAGGGTGAACAGTCACCCAGCTTAGTAGCGGTAAGCCAAAGTGACCATTTCCTCCACAAGTAAAAAGCAGCATTTCATGTTTGATTAGATACACTACCTTAAAAAAAAAAAAAAAATACATATATATATTTACATATATAAAAAGGAAATAGAAAGATAATCCTTGTACATACAAAGATTATTTTCCCTTTTCTTTTTTAATAAATCCTCACTATGACTCATTCTCCTCTTTAATATTTTACTAAGTATGACAACCAAGTGGATTGCTACTAGAAGAAGCAGGGTTACAGTATTAGATAAAACTCTTATTTATTCTGTGGCCAAATAAATTTGCTCATGATCATCATCGCAAAAATGACAGCACAGTTCACTAAACTACAGAGGTGGGCTTAACAGAGTCTTATCAACCTCTCTGTATGGCAGTGTAGTGAGTCATTTAGAGAAAAGCTAAACGTACTTACTGCAGCACAACTCTAGTGGATCAAGACAGTAACGGAATTGTGTTCATGTATTTTGAATTGGTTCTAATAATCAAAATGTGTTTGTGTGTGCATATGTGCGTGTGTACAGTTGGTCTCTCAACATGTGGAAATACCACCAGAGAGGTGAGGTGTGGGTGTGATGACATCATCCGCCCAGCAGCTGTGGGGATTCCCATTCTGTCTTTTCTCCCAACACACTGCATCTCCCTCTGGAAACACACCGGGTGGGTCCTCCCCCACTTCTCCTTGTAGCTTAAGCACAGCAAGGTGTGAGGCCTTCGATTCAAGAGTGTAGGCGAGCAAAGGAGACAGCTCACTAAATCAACACGGGTTACACATGCAGGCCTGATAACTGATGAAACTGCAGCAACAAAACAGAAACTGGGGGAAAAAAAAAACAACAAAAACCGAGAAAAGATGGCATGCATACACGTGCCATACACGCAATGCAACACACGTGCTGCCCACATTCGTGAGAGGGAGTTAGATCAGATTTGTGGGGCAGCCTTTTGGGGCTCATAGAGGTTGCAAAGCCCTGTTTGGAAATAATGAGAGGAGAGCAAGGGGGGGAAAAAAGCAGAGGCCTTAGGCGCGCTCCAGAAGCCACTGGAAGAGGGAGATGCAGTGAGGTTCTTTGCCGGCCTCAAGTGCCTCTTCTCTGGCCTCGGGCTGACTGTGGCTCTCATCACAGTAGCGCAGCAGCATGTGCAGCAGCTCGCCCACCTTCCACTTCCTCTCTCGAAGCCTCTGGACCACCGCTGGGAGCTGAAAGGACAGAGTGATTATACAGTAATCTCAAGGTACTTTATCTTGTATTGAAAAGACTTCATCATATTAGAAAGAGCAAATGCCTGGCAATGTCAGGGAGGAAGAACTCCCTCTTGTTGTGGAGTGAGAGGAAAAACAAGAGATAGCGAGCAACAAACTGAACAAAACATAACTTACAGGAGAGAATAAATAAAAGTTAATGAGATGCAATAGTGGCATAAAAACACATGGAGAGTGAAATGTGGGGATTGAAGGAGAAATGCTGAGCGCAGCATGGGAAGTCCCCCAGCAGCCAGAGCCTACTGCAGCGCAACTAAGGGGAACGTTCAGGGTCACCTGAATCACAGTAAGCTGGGTATGTAGAGAGGGACTCTGTGTCCTAAATCTAAACTGGGAACTGGTTTCACAGGAGGCCTGACATCTGAAGGCTCTGCCTTCCATTCTTCTTTCAGAATCTTTAGGAATATCTTACAAGCCGACCACTAAAGTAGTAGTGAAAGGCTGTTAGGTAATACTTCTTCCTGCCTGGGAAAAAAGGAACTCAAATAATTCTCTGAATATAACATAAGCAGAGAGCTGTGCTTCAAAAAATAAAAATAATAAAGAATAATAATAGACCGTTAAATTATAATTGTAAGGGCTTGAAACTAAACCTGATGTAATGTAATCATGTTTACTAAAGTAGATGTAATGCCTAAAAAGTCATTGTAACACACTCCTGAAACACAAAGTTCTTGCATGCCTGTACCATTCCCAAGTTGAAACACACTTAAGCCCCTTTTCCATTAGTACCTACTTGGATTGACTCTCCACAACTCGCCAGATCGACTGGTTTTCCATTAAAAGTACAATTAATCTGCTACTCGATCTTTGGCTTTTTGTCAGACTTGTTTTTTTGTAGCGATTTCCCTCGTTACAGGGTTTCAAAAATGGCAGTTCTGATTTTCGTAAACGAGATGTTCTCATGACTCCTCGAGTGATGCCAATGACTAGGCCAATTGGTGGCATGCAGTCTGACGATGTTACATTTTAGTATGTGTTCGAATTGCTTGGAACCCCGGCCGAGGAGGTACTAGTTTAGTACCTAGTACCAGGTACTACGACCTAATGGAAAACCTGAAAACTGTGGCGAGTCAATCCGAGTAGGTACTAATAGGAAAGGGGCCCATATTAATATGGGCCCGTCACATATCCATATACTGGCGTTATTTGACCAAAATCATCAAATAAAGCAAAGAGAATCTCATCCCAGTAGCAGATGTTTTGCTGTATTATTACAATATTACAGTGTTAAATGTTTGAGATTGTGCTTTTGTTCAAACACAGGGTTTATAAATAAGAAAAACAAAAAAAACAAAAAGTGTAAAATTAGTATATGAACATTGCAACTGGCCATATTTAAACATCAGGATCTGTATCAGCCCACAATTTTACTGGCTGTGCAGGCTTTGGAAATAGTATAAAAATATATACCATTAAGTTTTGTCAGTTAACAGCGATGACTATGACCTTTACTGAAATGCAGAAAACAGGAACAAGCTGATGAAATTACTTTTTTCCAAAAAAAATTCTACAGTTCAATCGTCACAGTAGCTGGTGCTTCTCAGCTGTTTGTCTCCATAGCAAAGCACAGTATGGTGGGAACCAGCACAGAACTTTACAGGATTGTTGACCTTCAAAACAGACAATCACGGAAAGAATGACTTCTTTCACTGAAGCGACATGACGTGGTTTAAAAAGAGTTTTAGTGCTGACTAATGAAGACCACAGAGGGAACCTGTTTGTGAGGAATATAGCCACAATCACCTGCTGCAGTTCTCTGTCAGGACACAGCTGGATCTGAGGGATGTCGGCCATGGAGGCTGCCAGCCACTGTAGCATGCTCCTGAGCTGGGGGTCGAGGGTGACGTGCTTAGGGCCACTCCCAGGATCTCTGAGATCTGAGTTCGCTATGACCAGGGCAGTCCTGGGAGTTTGCACTTGAGTCCTGTCCACACAGAGTGTCCCTGCAGCACAGAGAAAAAGGATTCACTCAGCTGTCAGTCACACCTTTTCAGTTTTCTAGCGCTCCTTCTTTAGAACACTATGTCCTGATCTGCTCAGACCCAGGTCCTTATGGTTTCCATAGCACAGCAAACACAATAAGGAGCCCTCTCTAAGTGGAGGCAGTTGTAGTCTGAGACATACAGAAGGCAGAGCGACTGACTGTGGATGGAGTGCATGCATGAGTATTAGTGTGGCTGAATGTGGGGGTGGTTAAATCCCCGGCAACAACACAGACTAACACAGTCAGCTGGAATCCAACTGTGTCTCGGACAGCAAAGAGCAAGAGCACAAAAAAAATTCCATTAGATCTCCCAAAAACTCTCCAAGTATTAACCTGTAGCACTGCCACAGTCTACTTAAAGAAAGAAAGATGCCGGAGGCAATAAAACATGCTTACCACTTGATTCCTCTTTGACCTCAGCCTCCTTGTCCTCTGTATTGTCGCTGTTGGATGAGAAACGCCACACAGGTTAGTAAGAAGACAGAACAGGTCGGACACACAAGGAAGCATGCAAAGATATACAAATGCCAATAAGCACACTAAAGCTAATAGCCTTTGACAAAAGCAAAGCACACAAACACTGCAATCAAAGCAATTCTGATCAAAAGACGTCTTAGACACGGTGATGTCGTATATCTATCTTTCCTGAATTCCTGTAAATTGACTTTTCTGATCAGGTGTCTTTTGTCAGTTAATGCGCAGTGACGAAGAGGAGATCTTGATCAGTGTGAAAGTTGATTTTTCCCTTCTGAAAAGCTACTTGATATCCATTCTGTCAATTGTGCAAATATTTGCTGTGTGACGTGCCAGCAGGTAAACAGTCATTTCACCACTTTATAAGGTTGTTAATCACAGGCCTGTTGACACAGCCTACGGCTACAGACACTCAGGCTCTGCACGTTAGGATATAAGGATATCATTTTCTTTTCAGAAAGGAAAACCGTCTAAGAAGGTGTTTCACTGTTCAAGACTGCGAAGGAGCGACGGCACTGAAAAAGTAGGGAGAGGAGGCGAACTAAGAAGCAGGGGGATAAAGCTATGCCCTCAAAATATATATGAGCATCAATGGAGATGCCTGAACAGTATAAACCTATAGGTGTGGAGTACTTCCTAGTTAGAAAATCTTTGTATGTGTGTGTGTCTCTACTTGAGGTTTCACTCACACAATGCATGAATCAAACTTTTTTCCCTCCATTTTAACATCTCTTGAATTCTTTAAAAAGAACTAAACCACAAATGTGACTCTGTGAGAAATGTGCCATCTGTTGGTAGCCACAAAACTGCTATTTACTACACTCAACGTCAAGTAACTGTGGGTGTGAGCAACATGTATAAAAATAGCTTATTATTAAAACAAAACTCTATAATCCTAATAAACTGAGTTTAAAAAATACTTTTAATGGTTATATTATTTACAAGCAATTAAATATTAATTAGATCACAAAGAAATTATTAACCAATAATCGTCTTGGGATTTATTACTACTAAATCATTAATAGTACAGAAACTTATTAAATATTTTATGAATACTAGTCATTATATACTGTCATTATATTCTGTTACTATAAACACATTATTTTTAGAAGAAATGGCAATATTATACATTTTATACTGATGAAAACTACACTAACTAAAATCAAAGTGAAAGTACAATTACTAATATCAGAACTAATGCAAAATGCAAATCTGTAAGTCAATCTCGTGCTCTGCTTTAATCAGCAAGACACATCAATGTGGATTCAGATTATCTTTGAGTTATCCTTTCTTCTGTTTTCTGACCTGTAACACGTTTGTTTAAATAAAAGGACGATAACAGCGGTTTTGACATGTTTCATATTGGAAAATCTGTTGCACTTTTGCTATAATCTTGGAAGCTATCAGCTTTAGATGATGTTATGACTATCAAAATGCACAAACCTGTGAATATTTATCGTCACCTCTGACAAATAAGGGAATGACAAGATGCAGAGATACTCTGATATTTGAGACCTCTGAGAACAAATAGACTGGGTATGTTAATATATCCGGTCAAAAAAAAAAAAAATCTTATAAAAGAACAACTGAATGTGTTAGCTTTTAAGATTTTCAATACAGCCGTTCAGTGGTAGCATCTAGAGCTGAAATGATACTGGAATTTTCTAAAAGCACATTTTGAGTTGAAGCTGTCAAACAAGCTGAAAGAAAATCCATTCATCAGCCTGAGAAACAAGGAAGACTCAATAAATGGTTGGTAGTACTGTCAGCTGGGCAGTACATCTCTTTGGGTTGCAACAGCTGCAAGACTGATATATGCAGCCACCTCTAAACATCCACCATGTCTACTACCTGTTTAAGATTAGCTTTAGGTTTCCCTTTGTATGTCATTTCCAACTATTTTACATATTCTTACAGTTTCATGAATCACTTACATTCAAGAAACGGCAAAACACAAAGTAAGATAGATTGCTACCTCAAAGTTCGGGGAGAGACCCCGCCCTAGTTTAAAAAGGTTGGGTATCTTCGGATTTTGTTCACGAGAAAAAAGTAGGTGGGGTGTGAGACAAACAGGTAAACTGGCGCACCAGCCACAAAGCTTTTGATCTACGTTTCAACTCTCACTTACAATCATGAGCTCTGGGTGGTCACTGAAAAAATAATGTTAGGAAAGAAGCAAGAAAAATGAGTTTAGGCTTGGCGAAAAGACTGGCTGAGGAGCTTGGACATCCTGAAGGAGCCCAAACTACTCCCAATGCTTAAGGCAGGTGAGGTGTTTTGGGTATCTGATCAAGTTGCCTTTCTTGAGGCCTAACTTAGAGGTTTTCCAGGGACACCCAAGTAGGAGGAGACCACAGGGTATACCTAGAATTCACTAGCTTGGGTCTATCTCGGGATCTCCAAAAAGGAAACCTGCAGGAGAAAAGGACATCTGAAACCTGCTCTGTGACTAGACTTTAGATAAGTGGAAAAAAAATAAAATAAAAAATGAATGCCTGGTCACAATGCATGCAAGAGACTTAATTTGAAAGGTAATATTTTATAGTTTCTAAAAGTATGAAATTAAATGACATCTAACCCTTCAAGTTGTTCTTCAGTGACTGGTTGGCTGTTCAGAGGTAATACAACATGGACAAAATAATAACACTACATATTTCCCACAAAGACAAAAAAAATTGCATGCAAGCAATGCAGAACCAACAAAAATTAAGCAACACATTGCATGCTAAGATTAGCATCAACAAGCATTTGCCATGTCAAGCCTATTAATGTTTAAAGCTCAAGTATGGTCATGTTAGGGGGCTGGTGGTTCCTAGTATGAGACAAAGTATAAATCAGAATATTGTAGAGTGGCAGTTTAAATCATTTTCATATGATGAAGAAAGATTTTCCACTGGTGGATCTATCACATACTTCAGTACTTTGTGGTTCTTTCATAGCAAATTCAGTTAATTCTTTGTCCCATTCTAGGTAAACCCCCAGGTCTTGTGTGCATCTTTTTTCCAAGGATAGCCATGCCAATCGGGTGCTGACCAACCTGTCAGAGGGGGAGAATGACAAGTGCTCTTCACACACCTCCCCCTCCAGGCCCAGACTGCTCCAGCTACTGCTATTCCCATTGCTGCTGGACACAGAAGGCAGGTAAGACACCGCTCTAACACTGACACAGTAAGTGGCTAACACAGAGAGCTACCAAAATGCAACAAAAGATCAGGATGTAATAAGCAGTTTCATCACATTTGCTATAAGAGCTTACTGTCATGTATCGTCAATAAACAACACAGAGGTGGATGACCATTTCTGGTATTTGGAATAATCCTTTAAATGTCAGGTGAGGTTGAAAAAACAGAGGAGGATTCTTCAAATGATGCAGGTTTTTTCCACTGTACACCCCCCTGAAATCAGCTTTAATGTTGACTGAGGCCATTTGTTGCTAAAGTCCTAAGATGTGAGATCATTACATTTTTGTTCTCACATAATCTTGTTAATCGCGTGGCTTCCAGCGGGACAACCAGCTGGCAACAGAAGCATAACAACATATACTCTCGCTATAATTAGTGAATGATTAGCCTTGCTGGCTGGAACCTGCATACCGTGGCATGCTAAAGCCTAACTAAAAGGGAGAGATGTTTCTGATATCTAAAAATACCTCTATTAATCTGCATTACCTCAGCGGCAGGTTTCTCCCTGTGGTCTGAATGACATACTGAGAGGTGCTTCATCTAGTCAGTCAGCCTGATCTCTGTCTCACTAGGCTCATAAAGGCATCCCCCCCCCCCATTTCATCTGCTGAGCAGAAATAGTAGCAGCAGGCCTTTCAAGAGTCTTATGAATTACACATGGTGGACTTTGTTCCAGTAGAAACAGCACTTGAAGAGCACTTAAAGACACACCTTTAGAAAATATTATGACACATTAACTTAGCATTAAGTTATTTTGGCCATCGGGGCAAACACAATGTGCTCTTTTAGCATGTTGGGAACAAACCCGTAGTCAGGTTTGCTTCCATAGAGATATCAACCCTTGCCAGAACTGTCAACAGGCCATTTCCCAGAGACTTTATCAGACTCACTCACTCCCTTTTTTTAAAAAAAAAAAATTGACACACACAAACATAGGTCATGTCCATCCAAGAAAAGAAGATCAATTCGGTCATGCCTACAACTACTTAGAACTTGGTAACATAGACCGTAATCTAAAATACTTATCCTTTAGCCCTCACATATAATGCAACATAAATCAGAGAAAACTTGCACTCTGGCAGTCAAGTTTAAATGATTTTCGAAAAACATACAATCTGCACTGTCTTTGGGAAACCTTACATCTACACTGAACTGCAGAAAAGACTCCTAAAATGGCTCCAACAGGAGCAAAAAGAAAAGAACCCCCCCCCCAAAAAAACATAAACTGACACAGTATGATCAAAGTATAACCTCAGGCTTTAAATTCTGAACCCAAACCAATTAAGAACAATAGATTACATTCAATGTCTACTGCTTGGACATTAACAGACTGTCCATTCTGAAATAACTAAATACAGAAACATATGATAGATAACCTGTTGAAAAAAAAAAAAAGGATCCTACCTGCTGTGACAGCAAAAAAATAAAAAAAATAAATAAATAAAAATAGTAGCAGCTGTCACAATATGATGAAAAAACATTTTACTGCATACCCACATGTAGACTGATACTGCATACACGATATGCAGTATCAGTCTGTACCAAGCTGACCTGCAACGACTATAAAGTTAGTCGACGTGGAATTTTATTGTTGACATTTCATATGCTAATACCACATAAATGTGTTGTAAATGCAATACACTACAGGAATCTATGGGGGCAGTATTGCCTATATCGTCTGCCAAGACTGCAGACAATACTGAAGAAGAATGTAGCGCAAACGCCAAAACAGGAGGACTGAAGAAAATAGAAACTGAGATTTTAAACATTTTGAAAGCATTCCACAGAAAACAAAGTTCAATGCAGATCGTGCAAACCGGCGCTTTCTTTCCACGACAGCACTAAAACGCCGGCACCCTGGAGCAGTAAGGTCAGCTCTGAATGGGTCAGTTAGTGTTAGTGCGTCACACTTTTAGCTCATTCCAGCCTTGTGTAGGCCCACAATCTTGTCCTTGACATCCTTAGAAAGCTCTTTGGTCTTGGCCATGGTGCAGAGTTTGGAAAAGTAAGGTTTATTTCAGCTTACCTGTCAGAAACTTCTCAGGATGATGCTTGCACCATTTCAGTTTTGTTAGCTTAACAGTGAAATGCAATAATAAACCATTAAAGAGCTCCACTGTCTCCTAATTGTTGGGCTTTTTTCCCCATATTAATATTAGCATTTATTCTGAAGAGTAAACCTCTTCCATTTAATGTTAGGTAATTAAATGTGGGTTGGACCATAAACAAAATAATTGGTACTGAACACTACACCATCTCAGAAACTATGACATACAACCAAATTTGTGATTAGTAACAATCTTCTCTAATTCTGTTTTGTTCTGTTTGTACTAGTACGTCCTCTGTTTTCAGTGTATCGGCAACCAGCAACAATCAAAGTTCCTAGAATGTGCTGTGCTTTGCATGTTGTCGGGCCTCTTTTACCTTCTATCAAAAAAGGGAATTTTTGACAAATAGAAACATGTATGGAGACAGACCCTCAGCTTTGAAAAATAGGTTTAAAATGTTCCTTTTTAATGCTTACAGTTGGGGCTGGATCAGGGAACCCTGGACCATCCCTTAGTTATGCTTCTATAGTCTCAGACTACTGAGAGATTTCCCATAATACAGTAAGCAGTTTATAAAGCATAGTTTGGTCTCTATGAAGTTCTTTTCTGTTTCTCTTTTCATGTTGGTTCTGCTTGTGGTTCCGCTTATCCTTTGCAGGGTCGCAGGGGGGCTGGAGCCTATCCAGCCTATCCTAGAACATGCATCACACACAGAAAGACTCCGACCTGATGATGGAATTGAACTCAGGACCTTTTTGCTGTGAGGCAACTGTGCTAACCACTGTGCCACTGGCATATGCTAAAACAGGCACAAAGGATCTATTAGTCTGGGATTTGGTGGTGATCATGAGTGTTACTGGGAGCTGCAGAGACTTCTGTGTCATTACACATTCAAGGTATAACAACACACAAAGACAATTACTGGTAATGTCACCTCAAAGAGCACAAACTGGGTGATTTCAACCGTAAAGTCAAAATCTGCATCTGTCTGCTTTCCAACTAAGCTAATCATGAAACCCACGACACACAGCTATGATCACTTTTTTCTCAAAATTGCTGTGGTTGCTATAGTTGCTAACCCAACCACCAGCTGGTTCTTATGTGACATCAGAGTTCCTATTGTGGGTGTGAAAGCAAACAGGAAAAAAAAAAAAAAAAACCCAAAACCTTTCATTCTCAGCTGGAGCCCCCCCCCCGTAGGTAGTTTATTTACTCTCAAGGATTCTTCAGAAGTTTTAGTGAAAGTGCCTTAGGTAGACGTTTTATTACCACAAACAAAAGCTTGAAGCTAAAAATCAACCAAAGGAAGAAATCTTTATATGTTAGGTTTTAAGTGTGACTAGTAGCTAGCCACTCCATAAATCACAATTTGATTCTTTCTTTCAAATTCTGGTTAAAAAGCTGTGCATAAATTATGTTGTATAATAAGGAATGCACTACAACTGTTCTCAGACCCCATTCTAACGTATATTTTCAAGCAGCAAGTTGGATTAACTATGTGGACTTATTATCGCAGCAAAGTGTTGACATTGAAGTAGATTACAGGACTGTGTTCTAGAGGTGATGGATACAAAGTTAGGAGTGTTTACCTGTCACTGAGGTGGAGGAAGCTGCTGTTATCATCTGGGTGCTCATCTTCAAAGCTCAGGTTGGACCAGCTTCCCAGGCTGTCATCTCCAACACTCAGCTGCTGAGATACAGTGGACTCAGTGGTTTCCCTACTCGAAGCACTAAATACACAAAGAAACCAAAGGAGAGCGAAAGGAAAAAAAAAAAGGCTCAATAACAATGCAAATAGTCACATGTCAGTGCAGTAAAACTGAGAAAATAAAACATTTAAAAGTCTGTCAAAAGAAGTGAAACAAAGCTGATTATAGGTTACAACAAATGTTTATGGCCTGGCCATTGATTAAATGTGTGCATGGAATGACTTTCGGGGCAAACAAACACTCTTCCTGGTGTGAACTGGGAAGTGTGTACCTGGTAAGGGCAGCCTGGCATATGTTGGACAGGGCTGACGTCATGATCTCAGCAGTGAGGCTCTCGGCGTAGCTGGTGCCATCATGGCCGATCCCGCTGTCAGCATTAAGGCTGGTGTTGCTCAGCTCGCGCTTTGCTGTCTCCATTGCCATGGATACCATCTCCTCTGCAAATGCCACCCTGTGGTCCAGGTCGATGTGGATCTTGGGAATCTCCAGACTAGAGAGCACTCTTGCTTGACAGTCTCCTCCCCTTTTCCTCCTCTGCAGCACAGGTTGGTAGTGGTGCCTGCTGTGCTTGCTGCAGTATGGACACTCCTGGACTTGACAGCAACAACATGCCCTCTCCCCCATTGCCCGGACCAGAACTGGGCCCTCAGACAACCTCTGTGTGTGAGTGTGTCTGTCATAGCCTTGGTGCTCCCGTGATGAATGGTCAACTGAAGCCATGCTTATCTTCAGCGTGTCATCCACTATTTTCCTTGCATAATGCTCGATGACTTGCATCACCTTGCTACTGTAACCTTGATCGTAGAGGCTCCCTGTGCTGTGGTAGTGCTTGCTCTTACCCTCCTTGGATAACAAAGGGCAGGAGAAGGAGTTCCTGATGAGATTCTCTGCCATGTCTTCCAGTTTGGATTTTTTATAAAGACAGGAGTCAGTGAGAGACTTTGGCAGCCGTACAGAGGAAAGATGGAGCTTGCGTGTGACATCACAGGTGATATTATATGCTAAAGATTCAGCAAAGTGGACTAGGTCCATATACTCCCTCTTACTCTGCTCTTCAGAGTCCCTGCAACAACACTGGGTGTTTCTATCCATCTCTGTTTGATCCTTGGCTGATGACGTTTTACTACTACAAGATGATTTCCATTCATCTGGCAGAGACTTAGAGGAGCAAAGACGTGCACTAGAGGATCTCTGCTTTATTTTACGACTGGCGTGAGCCAAGCCAAGTTTTATAGAACGATAAGCCAAACGGCTTGCATACTGGTCCAGGACTAACTCCCTACTCCCCCCTTCCTTTTTCAGCACCCTAATGAGGTAGCCGGCATACTCATCTGTCACGCTCTCACAGCTGGGATACTCAGAGGATAGACCAGAGCTGGAGCAAGACACAGTGCTCGAAGCAGAGGTGGAAGACTGGGAGACCGAGGCAATCAGGTCATTGGACCACTGCTCAGCCAGCCTTCCTAACCTCCAGTCTCTGCTCTGGTCTGTACCGGGTTGAGAGTGGTGTCTGTGGTGGTAATGCAAACATTCTGAGCTAGATCTGTCCCAGCTCCTTCTTCTTCTGAGAGCTCTGTGATGCGGGCACTGCTGTCCAGAGCTCACCATCCTCTTCACATCACTAATTACCTCTCCCGCCACCTCTCCTGCATACACCCACAATGAGTTGAGGGTCTGCTCTGAAAACTGAGCCACACTGTCTCTCCTCTTCTCACTGCCCTGGTTCGTCTCTCCCTGCTTCTCTTCTGCCCCTCCTAGGGTGTCCATCTCTGTTGCCATGGAGACTATGTGGCACGCCAACCGCTCAGCATAGTGGAGAGCTTCTTTGTTGGACATTACGCGAGCGCACATCGAGCTGGGTGTGTGTCGGCCGCCCCCTCTCTCTAAAGATGTGTTAGCAACTCCAACACCGTCTTCTTCTGACGGTTCTTCCTCCTCTTCTTCCTCATTTCCATCAGCCTCCTCAGAGAGAGATCTCATCAGTTTGAGCATAAACTCTGCCTTGTCTGCATCTGGGATGGTGTCTTTTGGTCCCGGGCCCAGCTCAGGCTGATAGTGAGGGGTTGGAGGTGGTGTTGCAGGGGAAAATTCTTTAGCCAGCTTGCTTTTCAGCTTTTTGGAGAACTGCTTTATCTGTCTCTCCTTGGACACCTCACTGGGCTGCTGGGGGGTGGAAGGAGGAGTACCAGGAGTCGCAGTAGACTTCTGTCCAGAGTTTGGAGCTGAATCATCCACAGTAGCGGATATCCTCCTTTGTCCACCCATCTCATTACCCGGCACTTCCAAAGTATTCCTCATCACAGGATGTGTTTCAGACACACCCCTGGTCCTAGGGCCTCGCTCACATCGGTAACTCCCCTGGTTTAGAGTGCCTGTCTGAAAGGAAATGGGAGGATTATTTGCTTGTCCCATAGGGCCACCTGGTCTAACATGCCCAGAATCTCTATAGTCATATCTAAAACTTTCCCTGACAGCTCCTTGCTTTGAAGGGGAATCCGGAGCATCGTAAGAGTCCCTGCGGCTTCTGATTGTCTTTGTGAGGAAGTCAGCACAGTCGCCGAAACCCTTCTTCATTTTAGAGGCAGTTATTAGCTCACAAGCCTCAGTTACTATCATATCCACTATGTTGCCAGAGAAGCTTTGGAATGGAGACTTTTTTGGGGAGGGCTCTCCTGCTGGTAGAGAGGTCTGAGTTCCATGACTGTAAAGGGGCGTTAGTGGAGAAGTGGCATTCTCAGAGGATGACACAGTTGATCTTTTGGGGCTGGTCGGTGGGGTATGTGACAAGCTAGACCTCTGCTGAGTGGTCTCCTCGGAATCCTGGAGGTTGGAGAGGGCGTGCCCTGCTTGGGGCACAGGAATACAGCTGGCCATCCCTGATACAGTGAACAGGGCTTTCTTCACAGTACAAGAAGCATCCTCCGCTGGGACCGCTGCACTTAAAACCTGCTGGTTAGCAAAGGTGCTGCAGGTATGAGTGCAGGTGTTATCTGCACTGACATAACAGATGTTGTCCACAGACACACTTATAGCTGCTTGGCTTGTGAAGGCAACATCTGCCTGAGAGAGCTCTATGAAGGCCTCCTGGATGACAGACTCAGAAAGGTCCGAGGCATAGGAGGACACCACCTCCTCCTCCTCTTCTTCCTCTTGCCCATGGCCAAAAGACCAATCACTTGGGGTGAGAGGGGTTGAGGGGTGGGAGAACTGACATACTTCCATTATACCTTCAAACACCAGCTCTTCAGCCAGATCAGCAGCAAAACGTGTTACAGTGCTGTGGAAAATCTGCTTCTTCACAGTCAGGAACTCTTTGAGCGCTGCGGACACGGCCTCTCCAACCAGGAAGCTGGCCAGCCCGTTGATTGCCCGCTCCTTCAGTACATATGCACGTCGCATGCCAATCTCATGGAAGGCCATTTGAAATACTGAGGAGGTAAGTCGAGCAGCTAGGTGGCACAAGGTGGTGGTGCAGGAGGACACCCCTTTTTGGAGGTCTCGCAAAGCGCTGCCCAAGCTCATTTCCACAAGGTCACTGGCAAACCTCTGAATACCATCTTTCAGAGACTGGGATTTCTTCTGCAGCTTGGCCACTGTTACAGTCTCCTGTATTTCTGAGAGTTTCATCAGGTATCCTGAAGGGTTCTTAAATTCCTTGTGGCAGACACAGGAGAGATTCTTGTTGTCACTGATGTCAACAGCAGACTGGTAGCCACAGACAGATCCAAGAATTTCTTTGGACAGACTGCTAGCAAAGTCTGAGTAGGTCTTATACAAAGAACAGAGATCCTGGGGTTTACGTAGCTCAGAGTCATCTTGTCCATCCACCTCTGTATTCCAGAAGTATTCCAGTGGTCCGCTGGAGTCCACCAGGGGACTGAAGGCAGAGGAGCTCAAAGGACTGAAGAGGGGACCGCCGTTCTCCTCAGAGGGAGTCTGTACAGGCCAAGGGGAATCCGGCACCTCAGAGGGAATTGAGTAAGGAGAGCCTGGTTTCAGGGGCGTGGGTTTTTTCACATTGGCTGGGAGAGTGGGCTGATCAAAGCGGTGAGGATTCATTCCCTTGGTTGAGCAGCCCCTAGAAACATATTTTAAAGATGATGTACTTGTGCCAGATTCAGCAGCCTCTTTCTGTGCTGCTGGAGCACTAATCGCATCCAGAGGCAGAGTAAGAGTACAGCTCTCTGAGTTGAGCTCATCCAAGTCATCAAACTGGTCAAAGCTGTCAAAAAACTCACTAACTTCCGAATCTGAGTCTTCAACTCGCTCTCTGGGCCCCCCTGGCACTTGAGGAATGTCCAGCTTGGCCAGCAGGCTCTTCTGGTAGCCCACTTCATCCAGGAAAATGATAGGGCTGGGGCTGGAACAGTCTGACTCTTCTGATTCACTGACATGAATCAAAGGTGAGGGGAGACGAACTCCAGGACTGCAGTAAGTCCACTGGGATTCCACACCCGATGACCTCTGCACTGTGACAGATACGTCAGGACCAGATCTGTGTTTGGCTGAATACTTCTTCGAAGTCGAGCTTATGATAATGCGGGAGCCTGATAATTCCTTTCTTCTCTTGTGAGCTGGGACAGTCTGTGAAGCCACATCACGCTTTTTAAAATGACTAAATGGAGCTGCAGCTGCGGAGATGGACATGAAGGAGAAAGCGGAGAAAATTGGTTTAGATGCAGCAATTGCAAAGAAGGGATTATAACATGGTTTTCCACAGTGCTTATGGCTAGAGAAAATAACAGACAAGTAAAACTAGTAAATAGCTAATTAGTGCCATCTAGCAGTGAACTGAAACCATTTATATTCTAGAGACGTTTTAATTAAAATTCGCACAGATTATGACAGCATAGTGCTGCAGATGGAAAAAATACATATTATTCTTGTAAGATTCTAATTGTTTCACATTAAATCACACTATTAATAATTCTGTGTAAGTGGGTCTTTCCTTTCCTATGAACTATGACCTTGAGCACAATTTGGCTGAAGACCCATTGTCTATACGTTTGATTAATTTCCGACCAATGCTGAAGGAGAGGCAGGATACACCTTGGACAGGTCACCACTCTGTTGCAGGACTAATCCGGAGAGAAAGACAACCTTCCACACTTACATTCACACCTCTGGCTGATTTGAACCCAGGACCTTGTTGCTACGAGGCAACAGTGCACCTACCGCACTAGTGGGCTACCCTACATTTCAAAACAATATGCAAAATAACAAATAATGTACTCTTAGGCTGTGTTATCAAAAATGAAATATCTGCCATGGGACTGGAGTTTTTAAACAGACTGTGCTTTACGTTTTGCTGTATAATGTCACTTTTTCCCTCCAAAGTTTGAGGACAAAAATCTTTAAGTATTTTCAGGTTTGAGTATTTTCAAGTATTCAACTGTCCTGCCAGTCTCAGTCTGTGTGTGTGTGTGTGTGTGTGTGTGTGTGTGTGTGTGTGTGTGACAGACCTGCTAACCTCTGCCTGCTGCGAAAATCCTCCTCAGAGGAGATCTGACCACAGAAGCAGAAATACTTGCAAAAGAGCTTTTTTTCACCCTCAAAAACCAAACAAGGTTCCAAAAAGCATACACAGGTCCTTGTTTGGCCACACTTTTTTTTTTTAGGCATCTCTGCTCTCTTCTCTCCTCTTCCCTGTACTAAGCGCAACTATGGAGTTTTTTACCAGTTGGTGGTACTTGGAAAATATAGGAATGTCTATATTATACATGAAATTACAAGTGGTATACCACCAAGCATTATGAGAGCATTAAAATAAAAAGAAATCCTTTTCTGCACACGACTCAAAAACCAGAGGCCA
The DNA here is from genome assembly GCF_001858045.2 of Oreochromis niloticus. Taxonomy (NCBI): domain Eukaryota; kingdom Metazoa; phylum Chordata; class Actinopteri; order Cichliformes; family Cichlidae; genus Oreochromis; species Oreochromis niloticus. Next base: position 31,597,063 of record NC_031987.2, on the reverse strand, counting down.
CTAAATGCCAATAAGCATTGGCTGCTAAACCTACAGGTATTGTCTCCTGTGTCGTCCTCCTCCAGATGTTCTAGGGCTGTGACAAAGTCATCCTCGATTGATGAGACCGACTGGTTGGTGTCGTCTTCATCTGGCTGGTTGGGCTCAGCTGCCCCCCTCTGAAGACCCTGAAGCTCCAGCGTATAGCGGAGACCTGCCATGTAGCACCCCAGCAGCCCCACCAAAGTCGGAACACTGGCTTGAGGGTAAACGTTGGTGCTGGAACTATTCCTCAGCACACACACTGTCTTTAACCAATACTGGAGGAAGAGGAAAATGGTATGAGAAAGGGGAATAAGGGGGAAATGAGAATTGCTGACAGCATGGTTTGGCTGGTGATTTTTCAGCTCATTTGAAGAAAAGCATTTTTACCCAACAAGCAGACAGACTATAAACAGTCAAAGCAATGAATTTTGTAAATTAAATTCACATGGGCATTTTTTTTATCTCACAGGAGAAGGGAGATGGCTGGAAGTATATTGTTATGTCTGTGTCCTGATTGCAAATTGATGCATATGCAAAATGCAAAAATCCTTTAGTGCTAGCCCACTCTTTAATTCACAAAGCTGGGGCGAGAGAGCCACAGAATGAGCTGCAGGGTCTGTGTGAACCCAAACATTTCACATAGAAACAGGAAAGAAGTGGCTGCAAAAGCAACTTCTCTGTCAGCCTATCCCACACCTGTGTTTCTTTGGAAGTGTGAGAGAGACTCGTACATCTGCTCACATGCTGACAGAGCCCTCATGTGGGAAAAATTTTAATCAACAACTGCTAGAACTGGATTAGTGGTTGTTAAAAATACATCTTCTTAAAATTAAACATTTACCATGTTTGGACATGTTTCAAGTATCATTAACCTACACATATAAATTCAGATCCCAACACATCCCGAGGACAGCAAAAGGAATGCAGCTAAGCTGGGGTCTGAATAAGCATAGTGAAAAATTGCAGTACTCTTTTAATGAATACATTTTTTTAAAGGCCAGAATGAGAGGCTAAAACAAAAATTTTATGCATTTTAAAAGAAAGATACAACACCAGGATGTTAAACAAGAGAAAGCGTCTGTCGTCAGTTTAGAGAGCTCCTTTTCCAATTGACTGTACTTACTGGGATAGGCAGTAAGTGCTGTACACTTACCCACTCTTATTTCCTGTTATTCTCTCCGATCACTTCTGCTTTGTTCAGCATGCTGACGGAACAAATTCATTTAACACAAAAACGGTCATTCACATACCTGAGGTCCGGCATCCTTGTGCTCTGGCAGCCTGCGAGAGTCTTTGAGCAGCAGGACTTCATCGCTCCTAATGCTGTGGACGTGGAGGGACCTGAGAAGCTCACACAGCCCCCCTGACAGAGAAGACAGAGCCTGGTGGACAAGAACACTCAGAATCACCCCAGTTTGAAGGCCAAAGTGGTAATTAAAAGATCAGGATAGAACTCAGAGATTTAGTTTTTGAGTTTTGTGTCCTCTACCATCAAAGTATGACCTACTGTCCATTACTAACATGTTGTACCTGCTGGGTGACATCTTCTCCATCACTTACATCAGGCAGACACACAAAGTGAATCTGAAAGAGCACAGCTGATGGTCAATATTGATCTGTCGTGTGTTTAAAAATGGCTGAGCTTCACTGGTGCGTTTGTGTGACATACCTCTGTCAGCCTGGTGGCATCTCTTGCTGGCAGCTCTAAACCAATGCCACAGAGCTCCTTTTTATTCCTGAAGAGGCTCTTCACATTCTGCGCCCCACTGTCTCGCACAGTCTGCAAACAGACATGCAGCTTCTATTTTTTTTTTTTAAATAGAAGTACACGCTGGCCTACAGCCTCAGAGAGTATACTTCTATTCATCTCTAAAAAAGAACTTTACTGTGTGCATCTGCCTTCTCTTACACACGCAGATCCTAAACAATCCCATTAATTTAAAATGCCTGACAAGGTTCTAGAGGCCTGTGCATTTTCAAATGAAAATGAATTAACTGCATTAGAAACTACAATGAAAATCCAGTGGGGATAAGAGTTCCCCTCTTATCCCCGCTGGATTTTCATTGTAGTCTAATTAGAATATCTTTGCAACAAAATTCTTTTAAAAAGCGCAACATATAGTTACTGAGTTTTGTACTGAAATCCAGTGGAGTCTACATAGCATTGTTGTTTGTATTTATACTTGTGTCTTCATTCCTCAACCATCACACCGACTTGAAGCTAAGAAAATGTGAACACTTACCAAGCAGGCATCTTACTGGCAGTGATCTCCAAGGCCAGGAGGCAAAACTTTTACTAGTAACATTAAAGCAGTTCATTTATTCATTACTTAATAGACTACTAGGCAGCTGAATCTTTAAGCATATCATGTAATTTCTTAGTAGATTTATATATTAATAATCTTAATCCTCAGCATACTTAAAAAACAAAACTTTAAAATACATTTTAGTGGAATAAATACTGTGCCATGCTGACTCCTGCCAGCTGTCATAGAACAAGAGGCAGGGTATGCTCTGGAGAGGTCGGCAGACTGTTGGGGGGCCAAATCTTACGAGGCTGACAACTGTTCACGCTTACAATCACACGCAGGAATCATCAATTAACCTAATGCCCTGCATGTCTTTGAACTGTGAGAGAAAGTTGCAATGTTTGAACAGTCATAGCCTTCATCAAGCTCCTTCTTTAATGTGCAACTAATTCTTGACTGCAAGAAGAACAACTTGATAGCGACAAGTCAGCTGGTTTGGTTCACAGGTGAACTCAGCACTGTCAAACTCCTACTGGGCCATTGGCTGGCCCACCAACTTGTTCAACATATTTTTCTGCTAGTCCTTAGCCACTGGGCAATTCATTAGCTGGAGCCCTGAGTGTAAAATAAAATGCAAATACATCCTGACGGACAGACCTCTTTCCGCACTGAGGACCTGGACCTGATTGGGACTCCTCGAATACGGGCGCAGGCATCCATAGTGACAGCTAGCTGTATGTGGCTGGCTGGCTGGCTGGCCGGCTGGCCTTTCACCTGTAAGGAGAAAGAAAAGTGGATAAAAAAAATATGTTAAAGTGTGAAGTTCAACTTCTTTAATAACTTCTATTGTCACTTTGAATACCACAGCTAAGTCTTTTTTCTATTTTAATCTACAATCCTCTGCAAGTAAAAGAGAACAGTGTGATCTCTCTGGTGCGCTTACATTCCACTCAACTGTCCCACCCCCCCTGACCACAGCAACAATCACATGACAAAGCAATGACAGTCTCAGTGTTATTAGCAAGAAGCTATGTCCCTATCTAGTGTTGCACACAAATACAGATGCCAAAATAAGAAGCATGATGCAACAAAGTCAGTGGGCTACAATGCTTGTGAAGATGATAGTTCCACTAACATGAATCAAGCTCCTCAAAGCAGGCCGAGACTTACCCTGCTGGTGAAACTAAGCTATTGTATTGTACTGGCAATGCTTCTTTTCTTTCTCTTTGCCTTTCTTTAAACAGCCAGGCCTGCATCAAAGATCAAACAGCAAGGCAAAAGAACAGAGGGGTGTATGTGCTTAGAGCAGGACGACCACATTTGGTAAGCAGCATGAGAGCGCGAGTGATGGAGGCAAAATATTTACAGTGCACAAGAAGGAAAAGTTTCCCAAGAAATCCAAGCCTCTCCTTTGAGGTACGGGCCAAAGTGGCTAGTTGAGTCTAGACGCAGGCAGGCGGTCCTACTGATCAGCCCATCCTGCATCCTGAGAACCAGAGAGGTACAGTGCATGCCACAGGCTTCCTCTGGTGATCCAGGACCACCTGGCTTCTCACGGGTGCTTTAGTGGGCTGTACAAAAACAACAGTCGTAGCTACTGCTGCCTAAAAATCAACTATGCAGCACACCCCACTTCACTCACAACAAAAGCAGCCACAGTGATGTATATTATGGCGGTGACTAATTTGAATAAGTAGATTGTTAATCTGTTTATGTTTCATGTTTAGCTCACAGACTTGTCATTCAGTGGTACAGTTTGTGATAACCAACTCGGGAGGCCTACATCACCACCTTATGCAACCAGCGTGGTCACATAATGCGATATGGATTCAGCATTAGTCATGTCACAGGAAAAACTACAATTAAGGGTAACTAAGTTTAGGCTTACACAAATCCTCCAGGGCTGATTCATAAAAGTCAATTATCAATGTTTGGACAAAACAAAAAAAAATTATGAAGCCAAGTCAAGCCAGCGAGAGGATTGTCTGGTGGGGGGAGCTGATGACCTAAAATGGGTGGCAGGGAAAAAAAACAAAAGCCAACCTGTGGAGGGCTATGTAGTCTACATGTAGTACAACATCTTGTTTGGTTGGGATCTGATGTGGGCCAAATTCTGAGGGTGAGTGTGGGTGGCCGGAAGGGTGGATAAACAGAGACAGGGAGAGAAAAAAGCTCACAGCTCACTGTGAGATCTGACACCAGCTTCTAGTGAGGCACAGGTACCACTATGGTTAAAGATAAACTGACTTTTTGTTCTCCAATATCTGTCATTACTGCAAAAGACAATCACATGGAGGCCACTACGTTTCAGACATGGCAGCTGCAGAACAAATATGTGCAACTCTGACCACAGAAGGACAAAACAGGTAGGGGGGGAGAGTTTTATTTATCCCACTTCTAGCATTAAGAGAAATTAAGGTTTATATACTACAATGGGAGAGCAGAAAATTTAATTTATTCATAATGAGCTACTTTTTGATTGGTGGACAAAACAGGTCAAAGTATTAAGCCTCAACTTTGCACAGCTTTAGGCTCATCATTACCTCAATAACCTAATAATCTTTCGCTCAACTCATTTGAATGAAATGCAGCTGTTTTTTAATGTTGTTCTGAGGAATGTTGCACTTGTGCTTTTTATGTGGTGCAAAACACAAACACATTGATGGAAAGAGAAAAAAAGAGGACGAAAACAACCATTTAATTACATCCCTAGTGTACAGCTAATCATATTACAATGCAGTTTATATAAGCATCAACTCAAAAAAGCTAATTGATGCTATAATTCTCACAACCTTCACTAATTATTTCAGTTTCGATGTTGGTTTTAGGTCAGGACTCGACTTTTTAAAAACATTTTGGAACAGCACAATGCAAATGTTCAGTTCCAGTGGCCTTTCCTTTAATAGCCACCACTGTGATGTTCCGAATATAGACAAAATAATACATTTGCCATTTTCTATGTAAAAAGGAACAAAAGGATAACTTGATCTGCATGTTAGCTGCTATTCGAACCATTTACATGTAAACATTTTGCATAACATGACTTGTTGGCATTGACAACTCCCTCTGAATACTGCATGCTTGTCGTCTTTATGGATGAATAAATGCCTGCAAACACTGCTAGATTTTTAATAGAGGGGGGAAAAGCATTGGGGTGCTTTGGAGGAAGAAAGCTGGCTAATTTACAGCTCACGGGGCTGGTACCCGCCGCAGCAGCAGGCCGCAGAAGAGCCACACACCGTGGATGCTGAGGCTGAATCACGACTACTCAGGCTCTATGAAATCATGGCCAAAACACACAAACGCCTAACTAGCTGGCTAGCAACGGAGCATTATACATAGACATACAGACTACACAACAAACATTGGGCACACTTAAAACGACTGTCGACCACAGCAAAATAAACCTATTTGCTAGTTGACAGGCTGTCAATCACTATGCTAGCAGCAGAACCAGGCCGCGGTCCGCTCGGTCTGTTGTCACCTTAACGTCGCCAGCTAACACCTAGCCACCAAGCTAACGACAGCGCTACGACACATCCAGATAAACCGGCAGCAGTTTGTGGTCATTTGTCATTTAGTATATACATCGCTATTTGCCATTAGTAAGTCATTTTTACCTCTTCGTTCAGTGTCGGACTCCAGCAGCGCTGACGGTAGCCGCTGTGTTTAATGCGCGATTCGTAAACGATTCACCCGTTTGGAACTCTTCCGACCACAAAATGGAAACATGAACTTTCAAGTCACACCGACCACAGCAGTGTTTGGGACCTCTGTGATTAAATACCATAACTTTGTCAATTCTTCCCAATCGCCAAACACAGCCCAAAAGTCACCGGGAGGAGTTCAGGCAAATTACAGATTAATTTAGACAGCTCCTAAACCTGACTCAAAATCTCCATCCACTACGTGCTGCCGTTCTTCCCATGAAAACAAGAATGAGGCATAATCAATCGCACACCGAAAAAGAAGGTAAGTGTCGCACTGCCACAGAACAATGAAACCACAGGCGCGCGCCCACACACAAACACATACACTGAGTGTTATTTAAAAACAACAACAACAATAACAATAAAATGCATCATCATACCAAACCGATTTTGACATATACCTGGCATAGATATATACTGCCTTCTTGTTTGACCACCCACCCTTTATTGTTCTGGAAACCTTTACTTATCATGTGAACATCAACACCAATAATATAGCTGGACAATGTTTCTGTGGGTTTTAGCTTCTTGGGATAAAAATAAATATTAGGAAGAATTTTAAGCAGAAAAGTAGAAGTGCGCTACAGCAATACCACAAAGAGAGAATATCTCAGTAAAGAAAAGTCTAATCATAAGAGTGGATGTGGAAGGAAGTGCTCGGGGGTCTGGGTGTATAAAATAGCTCTCTGAATGCCACAAAAGTCTGAAGTCACAATGTAGCTATTCTTTTGTTTGACACAAGTGATTAATCTCACAGCACAACCGAGAAACTGTAAAATGTAAATTCCCATAACACATTGGCACAAATTAGCTTCACTTGGAAAGGTTTGGGGTGTTAACAGGTGGAATTCTAGGGCCACCGGCTGTGTTGTGCTGAGATAGTGTGGGCTTACAGCAAACAGACCTGCTAACCTGTTTCTACAGTCATCTATATTATGACAAGGCCTGTTCTATTGAGTAAACAGGAACAAAAGTCCATCAGTACTTCGAAGTGAAGTCGACCTATCACACTTTTCCATATTTTCTGTCATATATACTGGTATATGTAAAAATAATAATAATTAAATAAGCCTGTGTCACTGCTGGGGCGTTACTCAAGCTAAGGTTGCACTGATAGCAAACATGAGCTCATCTGTGTTTGTCATCTACCACACACAGGTCGGGTCAGAGCACAATAGTAACATGGTTTGCAAACACTGTGGCACTGTGGGCAGGAGCTAAATTTTGGTGGAAAAAGAATTGGACGTCTCCATGAAGCTTGTCAGCAGATAGCATCATGAAGTTCCCTTCCTGGTAAACAGCTGCACTGACTTTGGACCAAAAGCAGCAACAACAGCTAATGGTATGACCCCCCCCCCCCCCCCCCCCCCAAATTAGCATGTGGAAACTTCACACTGGACTTCAAACACTCTCCACTGTTCCTCTTTCCTTCCTGACTCTTGGATGCTGATTTCTAAATGAAATGCAACATTTACTTTCATCTGAAAAGTGGGCTAGGACCACAGTGCAACAGTGTGGTTCTTTTTGTCCTTAGCCCAGGAAAGATGCTTATAATGTCTCCAGTTTAGTAGGGGCTTGATATTAGGAATGTAACAACTGCAGAAGGTTTTAGGTGATGGCTCTTGGTGCACTCACACCAGTCTCAGTTTACTCCTTGTGAAACTCCTTCTGGTCATCCCTGTTGCTTGTGCACCTTTTACTACCACACTTTTCACCTCCAATGAGGAAAATTGGCTGTATTAATACAGCTCTCTGCAAACAGCCAACCTTTTTTAGCAATGATGTTCTGCAGCCCTGTTGATCATCATCTGGATAACCACAACTGGTCTTCCCCATGACTGGTTGTGTGTACTGACCTACAATAAGAGATGTATTGTAGTCATACTATTTGAACAGTAATTTATTCAAACTCAGAATTCTAATAATTTGATATGATTTTATTTGCTTTATTTTCTGTACTGCAGGTCACAATTATCAAAATGAAAATAGAAAATGTCTTTGTAGGCATTGTTGTTTGTATGTAAAGTGCCTGGATATATTCAAATTTACCTCTTTTAAATTTCCTGTGACACACCTGTATACTGTTCCAGTGGTGGATGTTCCTGTTAAACACAACCAGCGTTTCAAATATGTATGTGCAAGTAATCCATTTGAAATAAATGTTCAGGTTTTAGACTGGACTAAAAACTTCAGTCAGTTTTTTCTTCTATTGTTGAGAACTGATTTAAGCTGAGTAGTATTATCAGCAGATATGTACCAGTGTATCTGGTATCATGTACAACAGTCGAAAAATACATTTGAAAAATTAAAAAGTTATAAGTGTTAATAATGCATAGTTTGCCTACCAGAGGGCACTTTTAAACTTTCCCATTGGCAAAACACCTGTTTGGAATGCCACAAAAACAACAAACCAGCTGATCAAAGCAGAGGGAGTATAAAAGAGTAAAAAAAACAGCCATTTTATTTAGGAAATTAGAGTATGTTTTGTTGTTCTTGTCTAAGAAAAAATAATGGCTTAAATCCTGGGAACACCCCTGCTTAAGGGCAGTGTTGCATTAAAGGAGATAAAATGGCTTGTTTCAGATAGTGGGTCACTGCATAACGACCACTAACGTGTTCCGTTTTCTCGACATATTTTGAAATTACATGACATAATCCTTTTGTTTAAAGTGTCAATGAAAAAAGAAGAGACTGTCAGATTGCATATGTATCCGATTTTATTGAAGAAGAGAGATATGAATAGGTAGCCTGATTCAAGGCACCTTAAAAATGTACAACAAAAGCTGAACCATTTATTTATTCAGAATACAAAAATACACATCTCAGTGACTCCAAATTGTAATAAATAGTTAACCATGCATTCTAACCATAAAAAGGCACAGAAAACAGTCACTTAGTAGTCATAAAAATGATCAACTACTTTACCAAAGTCATCCAGATAGTAATACAGGTGACAACTGTAACATTATATTCCAAATGTGAAAACACAATACACATCATATCATTTAACCTTAGGCAATAAATATGCAAATATTGTCTATACCTACATATATATTCTTAAAAAGGAAAACTGTGCCATTGTAAACATAATGTAAACAAATGAAACTCATTTTTCTCCCAATGCTTCGATAACCACACCAAGTGTTAAATCTGTCTTTTAGAGATCCTTGCATGGGTTTCATTGGTTTTTGAAAACCAGGCAGTTTGCAGCATTATTTACAGACCACTGAAAAACACAGCAAGGGAGAAAGGTGGCAACTTCCATTGTATATGTCAAGGTCAAGCTGGAGCCTGGGGCCAAAATGCTTCAGATTAACAGAACCTTGCAGACACCCTGGACATGCAGATGCCATTAATGCAGACCGACACAGCTCATGAACTGCAACAGCATCATTCACAACTTGCTTTTGGTGACTGGCGTGATGAGAGTACTTGTGAGGCCAAACTTCAAGAGCGCTGCAGCGTAGAGCACCCTAGCACTGTATAAAGCACATACTAACAGAAAGGCTTCTATAACAAAGGGTTCTGGTTTACAAAAGGCTAACTGTCATTAAATAGTCTCATCTATTTAATGGATAAAAGGCATATGAGACTAAAAACATGGGAAGGTCTGACAAATTTGTAGTTTTATGAACAGTGAATGATAAAAACTCAAATTGGACTGTAACTTTATTTATGCCAATGAGCATCTGATTGTCAGCATAAGGAGCTGGAAGATAATGCAGTTTAATGGTGTAATCCACGCCTGTAGAGGTGTGAGATGTGATAGATTGCCCCCTGGTGGAGGGAACACACAATTCCAAAGTTTCGCTCACATTCTGCTAGGATGGCATATTAGTCTATGGGTGGGGCAAAATTTTAAATTATACTGTAAAATTAGCTGGAAATCAAAAGTATATAACTGTACTAAGTTACAATATGCCACTGTTGTAGTACACACACTTGAATGCACACGTTACAACAGGTTACGTGAAGTGTACACAACAGTCATGTCTGCCTAATCCCTCCCATTTGCTTGCACAGTCCTACTTTAGTGTATCATCTTGGAAGCACAAAGGAGCAAAACTATAAACTACTGAACCACTGGAAGAAATCTGGAGTAAAAAGCTGTCTGTCTCTCTCTGGGTCTAACTTTGAAAATCCTCAAACCTCGAGGAAGAGTACAAAAGAACTTTTACAAGGTTTTTCTGTGGTGTTTTTTTTTTTTACCCACTGAGGAACATCATGTTTGGAAAGCTTCAGAGACAGTATCAAAACAAGAGATTAAAATATTGCACCATCATTAGAATACAACAGCATCATCATGTACAAGAGATTGGAACAAAATCAACAACAACTGGTATGGTGTAATATACACAATCAAATGTGTGGGCTGTCGACAATGCATGCCATGTCAGCAATCTACAAATGCATCAGATTACACTTACAAACATTGTTTGCATACACTGGTATACTGTATATACAGTGCATAATTATATACAAACTTAGCATCACATATAGAAATATACCCTGTAATGCCACCATTCTTAAATGAAACTAACAAGTAGAAGTAGCGTTCTAGCAAAGTCTCACTTGGAATTTGAAGGAGAAAAAAAAACTGAAAAAGCTGCACTTGAACAATGTTAAGCAGACTGCAGATCAACTGCTCTATTCAAAACTCATATCTAACTCCTATTCTCAATAGTGTTAAATACTGTATTAAGTTGCCAAAAGGTAAAAAGTTGAGGTGAACTGTTAACTCTATGTAATGATATGAGGATTTGCACTTGCATGAAGCAAGAAGTAGAAAGTGCCTGTTTAAGAATTCCTTTAAAAAAACTCTACAACCCTATAGTATAGGTGGTTGGCGTCTGACCAACAGTTTTACTCTCTTCCTGACTAATACAGCTTTTCCCCACCTTAAATGAAATTAAGACTTAAAACCTACTGGCTTATTAAATAAAGACAAAACCGTCTGATGATTTCTTCGACATTCACTTTGGTACTGATTTTTCACATCCACAGAGAACGTGTCAACTTATTAATTTCATATAATCATAACTCACCGACAGCTTGTTTAAAAATTTCTTACGGTGTCTACCATTAAAGCACGTCTTACACGAAATGATTCAAAATATGGCACTTGACAGAAACCTTTTAAACATGTCATTATCATGCAAACAAAATAATTTAAAGCTAGAAAAAAAAGTTGGATTTAGATCAAAAATGATGTTTTCAGTAGTAACAAATGGCATTATAATACTTAAGTTATGTAAAACTTGTTCAAGTGTCAATTTGCACACACACACACACACACACACACACACACGCATACACACAAAAAATCAAGACACTAATCATGCAATTAAACACATCTAAGGTTGAGCAAGCATAGCATGCAACACTATTCCACTGTTTTCAAACAAAGCTTCCAGACAACCACCTGCATGGTCCAGATTATCGTTCTGCATGTGCAGCTCTGTAATGTGAGGCAGAGAGCCAGCAAATACATTTTTATTTTTACACAGACTCAACTGAAGCAGAGCCCCACACCTATGGAAGTCTTAGTTTTGCTACTAGTTTGTTATCACAGCTCAGACAACAAGCTGTCAACAGTAAGGTTAGTTGCATACCTGATTATGTGCTATGAATGGTTATTAGATAAGAAATGGCTTTTTTGTGTGTGTGAAGATCCACGATTTCCATCAGCGTTCTCGATTGTCATTTTGGCACCAAAGAACAAACAAACACACGCACATGTATCTTGATCACGACATCACACAGACTTTCTCAGCAGAGGGATCAAATATCCGTCTCTCTTTCAATACATATCTCTTCCATCACTGCCTATGGTGCTCCCAAACACTTCCACTAATGTCAGGAGGAATGCATGTTTCCCCTTTCTGGTAGCATTTGCTCCTGGGTTAGAGGTCAATCATGGAGGCCTTGGCCAGGTCTTTAGTTCCCTGGAGAATTCTCTTCATATGACCCACTTTCGATATCCCCAGATCCTGAGGGCCAACAAAGACAGCAATTAAAAACACACTGAGAGAGGTCTGTTTCACACCATCATAAATAAATGTCGAGGGGGTGATATAAACAGTCTGGTATGAACAGCACTAGGAATCAAACTTTTAAAGGCTACACACCAGGTTGCTTCATAATCTATAGTGGGAGAAATCGGTATTTATAGTGTCAAAACTATAAAATATTAATAATTAAAACATTTCATAGTGATCTAACAAATATATCTTAGGAATATTTAGGCAAATGATGTCCACAGAAATATATCTTTAAGTCAAATTTTCTTTAGAAGCTACTAAAAGCTATGAGGTGGGCTGCCATTCATGTCACATTTGAGATAAATTATGATATATATAGTTATCATTTGCAGAAAAATGTAAATTGAATATAAATTTCCACTGACATCACGAGCAATGTGTTAATGAATAGATACTAATGTACCAAACTAAGACTGTGAAAATGGTTGGATGCTTAACTTGCCATATTTTTTGCTCTGCTTTTGGTCAGCACCTTCTGCGAAAATGATTTATTGCTTTGGCAGCTAAAAGCCATAGACTGTATAATACAGACTTAAATGCCTCTTGTTGAAGGGAGAGGAAAACTGATTTTAGAAAAGTCTCTGAGAAAATGAGCTCTCAATTTCCGGTATCTATTACTAAGCACAACCGCTTCAATACATCATATTATATTACTATTGTCTCTAATGATACCATATAGAGTAACCAAAAAACAAAAAAAGGTGGCAAGCTTTTAATAAAGAAGTTGCCTCCAGTGTCTTTAGATTTTATAAAGATCCAACCCTCAGATGTTCAGTTCATGTTTGACTGTTCAAATTCCCCAGTAAGTATGTTCATTTAAAGCCTGAAGTCAACTAGTGAAAACCTAAAATCCAAATAAATATCATAATCACAATAGTTTCAGTATGCTACCAAAGCTAGCTTACTAGCACTAGTACTATTGTTAACTTATTAGCTACAAAATTAGCTCCAAATATGTTATGTCTAATTTTAAAAGGCCAGGAAAAAAAACCCAAGGCTTCAAATTAGTAGACCGTAAACCAAAATGTAACCTTGTCTTTTTTGATCTTATAGATGCAACTTTGTGCATTGGACACAAGCATTAGCAATTTGTTATGTTTTCTAACCATCCATCCATTTTTTGGAACTCCAGCCAACTGCTCCAGCTCAAACAGGAGGCGGAAGGGGGGGTATATCTCACCAGTCCCTAGGGCCTCTTCCCATTAGGACATTCCCAGAAAAGCCTCAAATAGGAGGTGCAGTATGGGTATCCTAATCACATGCCTGAACCATCCTAACTGGTTCCTTTTGGTGGGGAAAAATTTATGAACAAAGCTAAAGAAGAGCCAAACACCTGCCAAAGGAAGCTCATTTCGAACACTTGTATTGATGATCTTTATTTTGGTCACTACCCAGAGCTCATGGCCATAGGGGAGCTGGGGAAGACAATCAACAAGCAAACTGACAGTTTTGCTTATACGCTCAGCTCTCTCTTCACCACAACAAACTGGTACAGCGTTGCATTGCTGCAGACGTGGCACCAATACATCTATCAGTCTCCTGCTCCACTCTCCCCTTACTTGTGAACAAGAACCTGAGATGCTTAAACTGTGAGGCAGTGACTCCTCCCTGACCCAGAGTCGGCACTCCATCCTCTTCCATGGCCTCAGACTTGGAGGCTCAAACAACTAGCAAATATATGTAGTTAAGACGAAGGAATCAGAGACGGTTGGCCTTTAAATGACTCAAAACATTCAATGTATATCAATAAACAATATATATCAGTCACTGGATCTGTACTTTTATCCATTCAAAAATAAACTACCAAGCAACATAGTCAGCTAGCCACAGTACGACTGAGTGATAAACTGTAAGACAATGAAATGAGGGGCACAGATATAGAACGAACACAAGTATATTGCCATACAAATGTGTACCTGGGTATCTCGTGTGTGTTTGCATAAACAATGGCATTCAATTCAATTTTCTTGTACTGATATTTTTAACAAATCGAACAGGTGGATTGATTTTACTTGGCAATACCAGCTTATCACAGATATATTATCAGTGCAAATATCAGCCAATTATTATAGGATATCTAAAGATACACTGTTGTTATTTAGCAGTGTTTCAGTTTAACATGTGTAAAGAGATGGTTGAGAAATCAAAGGAAAATAACCTTAAACCTTGACCTGATAGTTTTAATCATCGGTCCTGAGGCTCACAGAGAGAAACTCTTGTCTAAATTACAGGCATTTTCACTATGTCCTTCGCTACAAGTGAAAAACCTGGGTGTTATTTTTGACTCTGAGCTTGGTTTTATCCCACATATTAAACATGTAACCAAAATTGGATTTTATCATCTAAAAAATATAGCCAGAGTCCGCCCTATTCTCTCTTGGGCCAACACGGAGATGTTGATGCATGCTTTTATTACCAGTCGCATTGATCACTGTAATGCCCTGCTCTCTGGTCTCCCCAAAAAGAATATTTCACCCTTACAACTTTTACAAAACTCTGCAGCTCGTGTGCTGACGAAGACCAGAGGGCGGGCCCACATTACACCGGTTTTAGAATCGCTGCACTGGCTCCCCGTGTGTTTCAGGATCGATTTTAAAGTTCTTTTATTGGTTTTTAAATGTCTTAATGGTCTTGGGCCTTCTTATCTTTCAGATCTTTTTATCTCTTTATCCTGTATATATTCTTATTAGGTCATATCTCCAGTGTTTCCTCAGAGGGGGCTCTCTGCACCGGGGCTGTGATCGACCGTGGCTGCTGGGGCTCTGTGGGTCCTCTCAGCCTGGCTGGGGGGCTTCTTTGCCTCCCTCCTGCTGTGTGCCCAGCCTGGAGGCTGCGGTCTGTGACTGGCTCCTGTGATAGTGTTTCCTCACTTGGCTAATGCGTACCCAGCCCAATTTTACTCTTTAAGTGTGCATGTGTGTGTGTGTGTGCGGGGGGGGGCTGCTTTTAACCATGTAAAGCACTTTGTGCTACATTTTTTGTATGAAAAGTGCTTTATAAATAAAGATTGATTGATTGATTGATTGATATGGTGGGGGGGTATTTTGATGCTATTGGTTTAGGTCCACCTCTCTGTGTAGAGAAAAGAGTCACTGAAAGGTCAAATCAGTTATTCCAAGTGATAACCTTTACCCTATGATGAAACATTTGTATTTTTATGGGAGTGGTCTCCAGGATAAAAACACCCTCATCATCAGTTTTCATCTGAGCACGAAAAAAACATGAAGCATTAAATGTGCAACTGAGAAGATTGAGAAAAAAAAATAGTCCATACTTGATTTAAATGTGGTTCATAATAACTTTAAGTTTGTCTTCTTGTGGACCTGAGCTTGGCTTCCAGTGTCCTTCTATTTTAAGATTGTTACCTGGAGGTCCAGTGGATAACACAACCCAGATCAACATTATTATTATTATGAGTTGTCTTATACACTGTAACTTCATTACAGTGTATTATGAAAATAGCATCAAAAATCATGGTCATGTTCTAACTTACGTTACACAGTAAAGAATGTGCTTTTGACTTTTTTTGACAGATTGTTTTAAAGTAGAATGTTCTAGTCCTCATGTTCTGATATACACGTTGACAGTGTAATCTGAAACTGCAAGCTGTTTTGTTTGACAAGTGTTTATATGCATACGACTGAAGTCAGTAGAGACTGCACAAACTTTCGAACAGTTCCTAGAAAGGCTATATTGCTGCTCCCTTTGTTCGCTCCACGTTCATGTTGCAACATAGTTTTTTCCAAGACTGCCATTATATGCATTCATTTTTTTCTCACTTTTGCCCTAAGCCTAACTCAGTTTGGTCTATCCACACCGAGCCCCTCCTTGACCTGAAGGCTTCCCCCCCTTTTCAGCAGGTATACAGTGTTAGTGGGTTACAGCAAGTCTTTTTCAACAAGCCACGATCAGACGGTAAAAGCCAAGCAGAGCGATGCAGCGCAGCACGAGAGGTGGCAAAAACAGGGAGACATCTAACAGAGCGAAAGAAACGCAGCACACCAAGAGGGTACAGAGAGAAAGAGTTGATTTTGGATTGGAGGAGGGGGTTCACACAGATTCACTGAGATGTGTCAACAAGTGGGTACCAGTGTGTGTGTGCGTGTGTATATGTGTGTGTGAGTGAGAGAGTACCTTCAGGTCCCTCCTCTCCAGGTGCAGCAGCTCCGAGCCTCGGATGTCGTGTCGGATGAAGGTGTCTCTGTACTCCCCCAGACTCAGCTGTTCCAGCCAGATGCCCACCTCCTCTGTGCCCCATCTTTCCACTGTACTCGCACACACACATGTGCACACACACAAATGCACACACAGAGCAGAGCAGAGAGAGGCTCAGAGTGCCTCACGGGTATGCAAACGCACTGCCACATTCCACAAACTGTCACACTCTCACTTCTTTTAACCCCATATACAATGTGAATGTGTCTTCAAAAACACACACACACACACACACACACACACAACCTCACCTATGGACACAGATTGTGGTAAATCATTGAAGAGAGAGATGGAGGGGAGGAAGGGGAGAGAGAGAAGAAGGGAGGAGAAAGAACAATGACGGCAGCTGGTAGATGAGGAAGGAGTGGGACAGAGGCCAAAGGTTGGTCAGAACAAGGCAGTGACCAATGGCGTTCACGGCAGGCTGGGAGCATGCATATCATTGACCAATATCAGCGCACACAGAGGAAATTAGGAGGTAAAGGGAGGCGGAAGCCTGTGCAATCTGCAGGAAATACAGCTCAACTACCCAGATAAAAGGAAGGGCTTCTCAGTATTCTTATTTGTACACAGCAACATTGTAATCTCACTGTCTCCTCATCTACAAATCTGATATTGCCTTTTCTACTCAGTTTTTCTTTTTTGTGTTCATATTAAATCTTCCATCTCTGCACATGTGTCCTTGGTGCACAGACTTGTTCTTCTCCCGACTTTGTACCTTCTGAAAACATACTGACAGCTGGATAAGAGCATGAAAAGAGGGGAGTATGGGGTGCAAGTTGATGGTCAGGGTGTGGGATGTTAACACCTCAAACACATTCAAACACACATTCTTTGTGTTTCTACTAGGGGACAACAATGGAGTACGGCGTTTATGTATGGGCTTCAAAAACGACAGGAGTGAGGGGCAAGGTAACCATCATGAAAGGTAACCGTGATGACTCTGGGCAGAAACAAGCTGTTCTTGTGTGTGTGAAGGAGCAGTGGTCAGCTTTACATTACTGATGAATAAAGTATGGTACCACTTCCAGCTAAACATCTTGCTTGCCATTAGCAAGTGAATAGGAAGTGAAATAACATCTGTACCCTTTAAATTCAACTAACTTCAAGCTACGATTAACAAATCAAAAGTTACTATGATTTTAATGTTATCATCCTTTTTAATAAGAGATGGAAACAATTATACAGTGTAAATACAAATAAAGCAGCTGGTAAGTAAGTCCCTCCCATGGCAGATGGGAGGGACTTACTGATTCCTTATCCTGAGTTTTTCCAGTTTGCTCAGTACTGAGGAAAAGTGGACACAGCCCTACCTGATTGAGGGCTTGTCTTCTTGGCGGCCTTCTCCTTCTTGAACTTGGGCACTATGCGAAACATGCTGCTGCGACTGTTCCTCTTGCCGTAACCCAGAGAGTGATCCTGGTACATAAGCACAGTCAACCTATAGCCTTTCATTTAGCTACTCGACTCTCCCGTTACCTGAAGCCACGCTACACTGAAGACATACAGGACAGCTGCAAGACAGCTGTGTGAACACTTTGGACTTAGCTGGTTAGTAACTGGTCAGTCAGTCATCTAAGCCACAAGTATAAATATGTATGCACACTATGCTTAAGCCGATAACAAACGGTTATTATCTTTCAGTCCTGGTGGGAAAGTAAATCCTGTGATTTAATTGGTTGTCAAACTTTAAAGCAAAGAACACTTTTCTATCTTCAGTGCTTCTGGAGCTGTTGTGAAAGTATGGAGCTAGACTTGATCACATCTGTCATCTGGTCCAGCTCTAATCTTAACTACAAAACTTGAAGTAATTTTAACCTGAACAACCAATCACAACAGAGCATTCCTCCTGCCACATCCCTTCAGCTGATCCAAAGTAGTCATACTTCACCTTCTTTATTGAGGGTGCTCTGATCTGACCTCTATGGTTGTATTTGCGTGTGGCAGACTGATATACAAAGTCGTTGCACAGTTCCAGTGCTTTAGCTGCTACTCTGGGGTTTCTTTTACTAATTTTCCAAACATTTCCACCACAAAATCATTACAAAATCATTGGGTCCAAAGGTTGAACTAGTGATATCAGTAAATACATGAGCGACCACAGTAAGAAGCTCAGTGACTCAGTAAAAACATTCTGTAAACCAGGATCTTTTTTTTCCTTTCATTTTTGTCCAACTGCTATTAGTAATGTTACTAATGTTCACTTTGATTAAATTATGGGGTGGTTCTCTGACAGCACTAAGGCAGAATCAGTGGCACTCCACTGGTGTGAAGAGGTTTTTCTGTCTTTCCAAATACTCTGCATTGTGTTTTTGAAATCAAGGAGAGCTGTCACAGTAATACATTTTTTATTCATAGTTTGCCTCCTGGTCTTAACTCATAACCCCTTTGATAATTTAAATCAACTGTTTTTCATTGCAACTCTTCTGAGATTTCATTCTTATATGGTACACATCAGCAGATACTTCTATTAGGAAGCCAAAGTCACCATAAACCCTAGCTCTATTGGACACCTCCAAATTTGTTTCACTTACTGACCGCCTCCAATTAGCTTTTGTTGATCTGAGTTTTTGTTTTCCAAATACTTTTCCCTGTCAGAATATTAGGGATGGACAAGAATAGCACAATGATTTGTGTGGTAGATTTGAAGCTCATATTTGTACTTTCAGTGACAATGTGACCATATTTGAAGGCACTGTTATTGCAGATAACTCCAAAGTGTTCACTTTTAGCTTTGAGTTGCAGGAGTACACAATGTACCTAATGTCTTCTATTTTACAAAGATACCACACACAATGGAGCATGTGCATGCAAGCGCATATTTACTGAGGCTGCTTACCTCCTCCTCATTGGGCTGCAGGATGTGGTAAAGCCAGGGGACTTCTCCCAGTTTCCCAAGTTCTAGCTCCACGCTCTGCAGAGCGCTGGACAGCTGCTCCTCCTCTGGTGGGTCCAGTTGCTGTAAGGGTGACAGAGAACAAGGTGAATTTAACAGACCATAATGCAACCTTAAAATCTGGACCCCAAGTTATAATAAAACCACAGACTGTAAATACAAGATGGATGTAGCAGCAAATAGCAAAATCCTGTTATGAAGCCTCAGAGTAAGCATTCTTGCGTTCCCCCTATGCCAGATTTGATGAGCGAGAGGCGGATCTAGGTATATATTTTACACAGCACCCTAAGAGGACCAGTGACAAATTCATCACAAAAAAGGTCTGCCTTAAAGCATAGCCCACTTGACTTTCTTGGCTCCAGTGGAGACCATGACTTAGAAAAACAACATCATGTTGTATTCAGCAAGACCAGAAACTGGTGACTTAAACTATTAACTGATCAGGAAAGTATTTATGAAGGGCACAGAGCAAGTGAGCCAGGGGCTGTTTTCCATAACAAGACTTCTGTCTGTGATCCCCTCCCCCAAGATTCTTTCACCATTAGAAAGAATCTAGTTTTAAAGTACACTGCTTTCAAGTCTGTGTTTCATAAACATATAAAAAGAAAGTAGGATTGAAACAATCTATTTCAGCCATGATAACTCACTAGAGAGACTCGGCCCAACAGAAGAGACTCGGTCTCATTGTGGAGTGCCTTCACAGTGCTGGCCACCTCAATGGCTGTGTTCCGAGTAAGGCTCTGCAAAAGGGAGAAAAATGTTAATGAATTCAGTGTTACACACCATGAAAAACAGAAGCAGAGTGCACATATTTCACACAGTTCTAGATGCTATTTTAGTAGCTTAGCCTCTCTTCAGGGGTTTAATATGGGATAAATTAAGTGCTTAATCAGAACAAGTTAAACAACCCTTAAACCATCAATTAACAATTCACACATTGCCACATATAGTAATTACTTGAAGGGTACTTTTATTATTATATTAATGGCCACTGAAGAAATAAACTTAACTTAACTTTTAGCAGCACTTCAACTAAAACCGTGGATGCTGTAAACTGGACTCAAGTACTTTCCCTTTCTCTGTCATTTTGAAATATGGCAGAAAATACCACATTTTAAAAGATTTGCCTGAAACATAGTGCCTAGCTTTTAAAATTCAAATATCTCAAGAGCAAGAAATTGCACCTGGAACAGTGCTCATCAGTCTCCTTAAGACAATAAGTGGTACATCTTAAATTTAAGCTTTGACTCCAGTGACCTCTAATGGCAAGAAAAAGTCATTTTTATTTTACAAGAATTAATTATTTGAAACTGCAGTTTTAAGGATGCGACAGTGAGTTGTAAAAGACTTTCTCAAGACAATGTCAATGTCTCAAAAATCAGGCTAAAGCCCAGCTCACCTCGGGGAACTTCGGGTGTGTTTTGTTGATGGCGTGTGATGCAGCATTAACAGCGTGAGCCAGTTCCTGCTCTAGGAGCCCATTCGTCTTTGCAGCCTCACATATCCTGTGATTAGACAGAGTGCAGTCAGTGAGCTTAGCTCAAGGTAGCAAAGTCTGCGAAGCCTGTGCACACGGAGACTAATACCTGATATTCACATCAATTCACGTTTACCTTGTAATGAGCTCTTCTGCAGCCCGGGCACAGATCTGCACCAGGCCTGCCTCCTCCTCTGTGGCCAGATCCACAGACTGCTGAGGGTAGAGGTGAGGTCGCAAAGGAGGCTTATCATACTTGAGCTTGTCCTCCCATGACTTCAGTGTGTTCTCAAATGCCTGCGGGGAAATTTAGAAGAAAACACAGATAAGTACATATATATATATATATGTATATGTCCACACAAATTGCTTTTTACTCAGCAGCAGCAACACCCTTCCTCACCCGGTCTCTGGTGAGCATCTGTGCTCTGTTCTTGTGCTGGATCTTGATGACTCCAGGCGGTTGGATCCAGGCCTCACCGTCCACCTGAATGGGGACCCCCTCATCACCCAGGATCGTAATCTTCACAGTTCGACACTGATTGAGGCAGACGCTTGGATTAGAGTCACACAGTGTACAGACACAGAGATGCATTTGCACTTCATACGGTTTTAATGCATCTGCTCACCTGTGCTATGCGGTGGTGTTGCAATTTGATTACTCTGGACACAGCCATTTGCATGCTCCCAAAAACAGCAACCACTTCCAGGATCTTGTCATCGAAAGATGGAGCACAGAATATCTGCACAAAAATATTATGGCAGTAAGTAAATCTATGTCAATGTAATGTAGCTGGAAGGATCCTAACAGGATCCAGTTGCCACTATTTCAAATTTATGTAAATATTCCATATAGACATAAACAAAAGAAAAGCTAACATATTCAAAAATTAGTTTTCAGCAGCCCTTTAAAACAAACTACAGACTCAGCCAACCTGAGGAAGACTTTCCAAAAGTTTATGAGCTACATCCAGCCTCTGGTTTTAAAATAAGGGACAGTTAAAAGACCAGTATCAGGGGCCAGGTCAGTGTCAGTGTCTGTGACCCAGCAACTCGAGTTTATTTTATATTGTTGATTTCTTATGTTAGATTCGTGTGTTTTTCTTAGTTAAGGGTGTAGTTGAGTTATTTTGTATTTTTGATTACTAATGAGATAATGTTCAGGTCTGGTATTATTATCAGTTAGGGTTTAGTTGAGTTCTAGTCTAGTTTATGTTTCTTCTATGTCTCCTGATTTATGAGTCTTTTCCTGTCCTCTGTCATGTGTAAATTTCTGCGTGCTCTCGTTGTCAAGCTTGTGTTGTCTTGTCTACATCCCATTATGTTTCCTGTTTTACTTTGAAGTGTCTTGTGTTTCCATGTTCAGTGAACTTCCCCTGTGGCGTCAGGTTCATTTGTGTCAGCTGTGTTTCCTCAGGTGTTTCCACTTCCCTCATCACCCTTCTGTGTATTTAAGTCCTCTGTCTTCTTCTGTTCTTTGTTGGGTTGTCTGTTGTTTTCACGTCAAGTCATATCTGGTCACAGAGTTTTCTTTCAATTGCTCGGGTTTTTTCATGTTCATGTTTTGCATGTACCTGTTCAGTTTCATGTTTTAGTTATCATAGTAATTTAGTTGCTCCCAGTTTAGTTTGTTCCAGTATGTTTTGCCTTGTTTTCCATTTTTGACTTCAGCACAAAATAAATGGCTCGCTTTTTGTTGAGGATCCAGTTTCATCTCTCCCATGTCTGCTTTAGGGTCCGCTCCACAAACACACCAGTCATCCCGGCTGTGACACCCAAATCAAAGGGCCTCATGTTAAAAATAACATTTTAAAATTAATTCAGAATTTCACCAGAAGCCAGCATGTTTTAGCAGCCTACTCGTTATTCCCTGTAGCAGCTGAAGATGGGATAAGGACTAAGAGATGAAATGAAGGAAGCAATGGATGAGCTTTCAGACGTGAGATTCAAAATTCAAATGTTGATAAAATATAATACCGATATTGCTGGAGAGGGTTATGAATTTTGCCAAGATTGAGATGGATTGTTGAAATATAGATTTAGTTGTATTTTACTTTTTCCTTAAAATGAGAAAATGAAGTAGATTTCCAAAATTGTGTATACCTGTGAGCATGATCGCACTTGAATTCAAAAGGTTCCTTCATGTAACGATCTGCTAGAGGGTGTGGGGAACCATAGCCCCGTCCCCCAGGGCATGAAACAGGTATGGAGGAGATCCAGGCTCTAGACATCCAGAGACCCCCAGAGCGCAAGAGTCCAAGGAAAACCAACCGGGGGGCAACCATGCCACTCTCTCGGAAAGAGCTGAGGAGGGCCCCAGATAAGGGGTCACCCCAGGCCCAGAGGCCAGGGGCACCCCACCCCCAAAGGGGCCCGACCGAGCCACAGGCGCCAGGCCCCAACAAGCAGCCACCGGGAGTGACCCGGTGCATACCTGAGGGCCCAGCCCCGGACACCAAGAATCACCAACGCACCGATGTCTCAGGGCGTCAGCCACCGGCAGGAGGAGTGGTGGGGAGAGATAGGCCTCCATACCTTGGAGAGCCTGAGATGTCCCTAGAGAGGTGGCGTCTAATACCCGACCTGACATATAGACGCAGACAAACAGGCACACACAGATACGAACATCCATTCCCACCCCCATGCACACATATGCAATTACTCAGCACTCACCCAACGTGGAGACAGACATAAATAGACACTGTACACACAATCACACTCCCCAAATGTACTCTATATCCCAGGTCTAGGTACCCTTGCCCCTACAGGGGAAACTGCACCCAGACCCAGGAGGTGTTACCCTTTTCCCTGGGGTGGAGACAAGCAGACCGCCCCCAACTCCACAGTAGCAGGGAGGCCCCACATTCCAGACCCCAATCGGACGGCCAGCTCCACCCGGGGGGGGGTATACATGTATGACCCCTCCCTGGGGCCAGCTCCCCCGCTGACCCCAGTAGGCAACCCCACACTCTGGAACCCACCAAGGCAAGGGGGCCCAGGCCCATCCGGACCGGGGCCCACAGCAGCAGCACCGCCCAGCCCACAGGGTCCGGGGCAGCCCACCCGACCCCACCACAGTGAAAACTGCACCCACCCCATCATCCACTCATCTCCCAGATTACACAAGACAATAGACACCCAGGTTGAGTTCATTCTCCACCTCTCCTATATCTCTCCACCTGCAGAGTGAACTCCTGGAGACCAGAGAACTTCTGCAAGGATGTAAAAGCCTCCCCACCAGTTGAAGAGCCCCCCCCAAGTTGGCTCGATGCACCGAGGGCCCCCGCGCCAGGGCTGAGCCCCATGCACCCACCCGCCCACAACCTCGGCGACACACCAACCAGGACCCAAGCCCCAAGGCCCAGCCAGGGCCCCAGCCAGGAGACGAAGCACCCCCAGAACCCCACGCCCGCCCCGGACCCACCCAGGGGCAGCCAGGCTACCAGGTCAGTAACCCACATCCGTCAGCACAGAGCCTCCCCCAGCCCTGCTGCACGCAGCCGCGAGGAAGCCATCATCTAAGAGCCACCAGAGCCCGTAACAGGTCATGACCACAACCCCGGGTTGAGCTCTCCAAGGAAGACGCTCCTGGGGAATCCCCCGACGCCCCAAGCCTGTCCCTACCCCCACACCAATCACAACAGCGAAGGTAGGACCAAACTACGACCCCCCCATCCCCACTAGGTGATGGAGCTGATCAAAGGAGCCCAGAGCGATTGATCTGATGTGGTGGCAGAGGCTATATCAAGACTAATGTGATCTATTAGATAATTTCTACATTGGTTAGAATTAAGATTATTTTTATTTCTCCAGTTCATGAAGACTGTTTTCTTGGCAATGCATAGGTTTTAGCCATCCTGAGACAAATTGAAGCCTGTTGGCTCTTTTCATATTTGTACTTCTAGTAATGACTAAACAGAAAAAAAAGTGTTTTCTGTAACAGGAAGAACTTGGAAGAATTTGTTTAACAAACCTCCTTTAATGAAGACATTTTGCACTGTCAGCTCAGTTTGGCTCCAGCCTGAACAAGACATTAATGTTTCTCAAAAATGAAGACCCAGCAACTCTGATATTGATCTCTGTGAGCCAGCTGTTTATGAAAAGGTCAAAGCAAAAAAACTCAAAAACACACACATACACAAAATAAAAAATAAAAAAACCAGAAACTGCTGAAAAGCGATCAGGTGACAGTTGTCTTGTGGGGCACCAGCAACTAGATGGACACAGCCAGCGGGAGGGCGCTGATCTGTGTGTTAGCAGGATTGGTCATTTTATCATCAGCTTTTACAATTACTAAGATATATATTATCTTCTCTCTCTCTCTCCCTCTTTTTCTCCATATATATGTATATGTATAAAAAACAATATATTTACTCTCATGTGTCAAAATGAATGATTTATTCCAAACAAAGGCAAAACTCTGATGATAATCTGTGTCTGTGTTTGTGCAGTCGTGTATATACTCCATAAGCATAATGACCAAGTTTATCTAAATGTCCTCTCTCTGTTTCTGCTTCCTCCTCTCCAGCAAAAACAGTTACATAACACCAAATGCATATTGCTGTATATGTGTGTGTGTGTGTGTGTGTCCAAGGGTAACCTCTGCAGGGGCTCACTCAGGGGTGTGTGTGTGCAAACTGACACTCTAATCCCTCAGCCAGTGTCTTAAACAAACAAGCAGAGACGTCTCTCTAGCCATCCCTCCCCCTGCACATCCAGGCTATCGGGGTCACGTCAAACGGGCGTCCACACTGTCATTCTTTAGGTAACATCAGAGAAGACAAGAGAAAAAAAGAAAAAAGCTCCAAGCAGAGCGGAAAACACACCCTTTTTCATCCCTCAAAGATGATCTGAGTTTCCTACCAGGGCCATGCCAAGTAGGATGGAACATCACACAGAGAGCAGTTTTATTAGAGTGAACAGCTTGAGAACAGTAAATGTACTTACATCATCCTCCTTGGTGCCGCCCCAGAAGTTGGTCCCGCCTGCGTAGCTAGGAATGTTCAACACTGCTATCCCTTGAAGGCTGGGCAGTGGGATGTACTGTCCATCACACTGGGAAAGACACAAAATAACAAAGTTAAGTTGGACCAGTAAAGCAAAAGAAAAGAGAACATATACTCTATATGTCTAAATTAAGGCTGTTTGCTGGTTCTATAAACATTTAACCACCTTTTTTCTTCTGCCTTTACTAAGCTTTCAGAACTATTTCATTGCAAAACTGACACAAAAAAACCCTGGTGTTTTTTTCATTACACGTTATCAGTTTTCTGTCTGTGTAAATAAGCAATCTCATAGAACAGGGAGGTTTTTACTCTTACCAGACCAACATCGTCAGTGCCTAAGAAACCTGGAGTTTGTTCAAATATACCCATAATCATGGAATTTTTTTAAGGGCATATTATTAAAGACCGTTATTTTCTAAATGTATTTACGTCATAACAAACAATATAATTTTTTAAAATATTAAAACTGTTTTTTTAATTAACTTTTTTTTAAAATAAAAAAAACTCATTGTGAGTAAAAGGAGGAATGAACTCTAATTTTTGTCAGCACATGTTCCTTATTCTGCCATGGGGAATTTAAGTGATTATAAAGATTTAAGCGCTGGTGAAATGCGAGTGTGTAACATGCAGTGTTTTCAATTAATATTTTTGTCGTCTCTTTTTTAATTCAAAGCCTTAAATGTCAGATTTTCTCAGTGTCTCACCTCCAGCTGGACCTTCTGCTCCAGGTTCTTGTAGGTTCTTTGCAGCAGCTCCTTAGTGCCCAGAACACCATACCACATCATATTCTTGGTACGACTTCTGTGTGGGGAAGGTGCAGAGGCGGTGTGCAGGAAAAATACTGTTGTGTCATTTCAACTTTAAAACACACAAATACATGGACAACACATTACCTGCAACACAATCACTGAAATGGAGGGAATGTACCTGGAAAAGTCAGATTCTGTATTTTGTAATGCCCCAAATTACAAGCAAACAGATAAACGTACAACAGCCATGCAGGAGATTGGAGATGTGATGTAATGTGATCACATGGAACAAAACCATAAAAAGTTGCATTTTTATTTTTTTTTAGACATGTGGGAAAATAAAACCCTTCTGGGATGGCATCTTGGCAGCTCTTGGTGACATATTTAGTTGTCTTTATTCAAGTACCAATACCTGTTTAAGGTTCTCCTGGTAGCAGCAAAAAAAATTATAACTCAAAACTGGCTAAGGACTGCAACACTGAGTTCTAGACAGTTGGTGATTGTGTTTGACGAGATCCTAATAATGGAAAAACTCAAATACAGATTGAAAAAATGAGAATACTTGACTGGGACAAATGGTTGTCATACAAACTGAAGAAAGGACGTAAGTAACTTCAGTTATCAAAAGAGGCAGATTTGCTCCAACGCTGCCAGCTTAGGACTGTTCAAAAGTTCATGTACTTGTTTATGTATAAACAAAGCAAATAAAATGAAATTATAAAAAAAAAAACCCACACAAATATGCTGTGTTCATTGGAAATGAGACTCACCTGCATTTCTCTGGATGCTCCTCTCGCTTGTTGTTAAACTCCAGTGAGATCTTTGCATCCAAGCCAATGCCAAAGTAGTTGTTCATGACACACTTCTCCATATAGCCCTCTCTGGATGAACAAACAGTCAACACAAACACACACACAAAACAGGTAGTTAGATCGCACACAAATACATCAAGTGGGAGAAAGACAAAGCAATAGTGTAGAATGTGACCAACAAACAACATCACAGTGACAAAGATGGAAGAAGGCATTAGAAAAAGACACGACTCTTACAGAGAGTCCAGGTCAGGGTCGATGAATGATGTGGCCCCGAAAGGGTCGATGTTAGCCAGCAGCATCTTGCTAATGATAGAGCTGCCAGCAATAGAGGCAGCCAAACCTGCTCGCAAACCTGCACATACACACAAACACACATCGTCCGTGTCACACAATTCTGAACTGCAGTGCCTGACTGATTGCGCCCTTGCTGATCCAATGTGATGAGTTTGGTGCCTGTTTATGTGTGTTTACCTGGGCAGATGATGCGTGTGTTGAGTACAGGGAGGTTCTCCTTGCTGGTGGTGAAGGGTGTGATGGTGAAGGAGCTATAGGACTGGGTGCTACGGCTCACTCTCCTCTCCGTTGGAGAACAGGGACTCTTAGCAGCTGGGCCAAGGAGAGAAAAACTTACTATGAATTTAGGGACAGATATGATGCAAAGTATAAAGCTAAACAAAATGTGCTTCAGCTGCTGTCAGAGGGTACTTATTAACACAGAGATTCACATCCATAGACATACATCATGCATCCATGTATGAACAGAAATTGGGAATTTTTCTATGTATCAATTAATGCAATTTTAGGAATATAATATTTATACAGTAAGGCTGGGTGCAGGTACAAATATATAACATTTGGGCTCAATGTGTCCAATATACAGTACTCACAATGGGCCTCATTCACCAAGATGGGCGTAAAAATGTTATTACTTTCCTCATAACTTGTTCATAAATTAAGAACATACACAAAATCAACATCAGTTCATCAAAGGTATGCAATGGTCATTTTTTTCCTACCTTGCACACGCTACCTGTGATCTGTACAAGGACTGTCTGAACAAGTTGAGGCTTTGGCCAACAAATTTTCAGTTAATATTTTGTCTTCTCTACATTGAATTTAATTTCAGGTAAGAATATACTGATGAATCAAAATGTATTGCTTGTGAGTGAGTCCCACTGTCTAACAACAAGATTACTTTGGCATGCAGTAAAATTACACACTTTTACTTTGAAAGACTGGTTGCTCAGGGTTTATTCTAGTGTTGCATCCTGGATTTGACAGTATTTTTGCTCTCGCTTTCATTGTATGACTTCAAGAGCAATTGGTTAGAAGGCTGACAATTACTGACAGCTATATTTGAACCAGACCATGGGCAGAAATCTCTTCTGCTCTACTTCCTCAGAATGCTTCCTGGTCAGGAAGGAGAAACAGGACGAAAGACGGAAACAAGGAGAGGACACAAAGCAGAGGTTTTGACTGATACCTCCTTGTCTTCTAATACTTGGAAAATGTGTGGAAGGAAGGAAGCAGCCCAATGATAAACAGGAAGAACTTCTGCCCCTAAGACAATAACATATCCTGTGGTCCATCCACACACACTCACAAAGAAGCGCAGTGGACATTTCACAGTAACCTGCATGTTCAAACAGCCGGCCTGCCTGTGTACTTTCAACAGGTACACTGATTTATTATTAAAGAAGCTGCCACAGTCTGAAGATTAGGACCTAAGCAGCTCTGCCTGGTGTAAGAGGTGGAATATCACAGGAGGAAAAGTTGCTCCAAGCACTTTTAGCACTAATCCCTGAGTTTATTTATGACAGGAAACTTGATTTGCGTCAGCAGGGTTTTTTTTTTTCCATTAGCTACGTCTCTGGTCCACTGTGGTGCAATGACTGCAATACCCACAAGGTGGCAACATTAAAATCATGTGTACAAGAATCTATGCCTCTAAGGCATCTTTGTTGTTCTTAAACTTGCCTAAATTATAGAGATAGCTCTCTCAGTAGAGAAAAGAGTGAGGAAATATGTTTTTACACCGACCACTGCTGACTTATTTTCTTAAATCAACCCAAAAACAATATGTGTCAGCTACAAGAACAATGCAAGCTGGAAGACTTGCACAGTGGACAATGCAAAGCTGGGCAGGTTAAGTTCTTTGGAACTAGCCTTTTACGAAATGTAGCGGGCCAAGTAAGTGAATGGTTGGAAGTTCCTCACAAATGGAGAAGGGGAACAGGCCAAAAAGCAGCAGAAACACTTACATGACACTGCTTCCAGTTCCTTAGTGTCCTCATCTTTCTCACTGTCTCTGTTCTCGTCCTCGCTGTCCTTCTCCAAAGGGGATGGAAGCTCTGGGTCCTCCGTATGGGCATTCTGCTCATCAACCACTTAACAGGGCATAAATGGGTTGGCCATAACACAATAAGTTGCATGTAATAACCGCACATTTTTGTTTTGTTTTTGTTTCAAAAACATTTTGATAATTCCATTCATCATCACGAGGCAGAATCCTTATCCTGTAGCTCAGTACACGTACCTCTCTCTGCCTGTTCTATGACCTGTCGAACTGCTTTCTTCAGACTGTTGGCCCTGAGCATCAACTGCTCCCTACTTTTGAACAGCTGGTGCGGCGAACCTCCTGCCACTCCTTTCTCCGTCTCCTCCTCCTCCAGTTTCTCCTTCAGCTCTGTCAGGCTCTCTTCACTGGCCTCCTCCTCCTCTTCCTCCTCCTCCTGTTCCTCCTCTACAATAGGTGGAGTGGAGAGGGGGAGTGGAGGTAGAGCTTGGCACTCTGTGTTGAGGGTCTGGAGGAGGGAGTCCAGTTTCTCATTGAGGATGGCACACTGGAGGGCACAGAGAGGAAGAGACACTTAAGGACCAGATGGAGTGCTGCAGCTGGAGGGGAACAGGCTACAATTTCTGTTAATTCACAGGACAGTGAATTAGCAGAAATTTAATATATATGGAGTTGGCTTTCAGCA